>NC_058085.1:320626720-320902690 GCF_014858855.1 Bufo gargarizans | reverse complement strand
ATAACTCAGGTAGTTGATTTTTAAGTGGAAAAGCACTTGAAACCGAACTCTGCTTCGGTCCCGTCTAGAACCTCTGAACCGAAGCAGAGTTCTGTTTAAAGTTTTAACGTTGGGTTCACACCTGAGCGTTTTACAGCGCGTTCAAACGCGCTGTAAAACGCTCAACACATGAAAACCAATGCTTCCCTATGGCCCTGGTTCACACTTGAGCGTTTTACAGCACGTTTGAACGCGCTGTAAAACTCCCTACCGCTCAAAAAAGTTATTGAGCTTCTTTGGGGCGTTTTGTCGCGCGTTCCTGTACATAGACTTTCGGGAACGCGCGACAATGGGCGTTCGCTTGTCTCTGTATGCGCGATTGCAAACGCCGGTACAATCGCGCATACAGAGCGCTCCTTTCAGAACGCTCAGGTGTGAACCCAGGGTCAAAGTGTTTTTCCACTTTAAAAATCCACTACTCGAGTTATTCAATGGGGTCTCACGCAACTTTGTGAATAACTGACTTTGGATCCTCGGAGCCCATACATTCTAAGACTGTACGGAGACGAATCACTGTACAGTGTTACTCACAAGTTTTGAATGAAGCATCTGAAGCTTCTTTCACACTGACCATTACAGACGTCTGCGCCCGTCTCTATGCACAGCTACAAGCGCCGAGAATACAGAACTGCAATAAAAAATAATAAAAATAGAGAAATGAACATAAATATATAGAATACCTTTTTTTGGGGTTCAACAATAAGTTTTATTAAACAGTAAAACCTGCAGCTTTCACTTCGACTTGTACAGTAGAAAATATATAAGAATAAATATCAGGTGCGGAGAAGATGGGAAACCTGTTCTATTCAGTAAAACATTGACATACAACGTGGCCCCCCAGATAGCAGCCCGCAAACAAAATCACACAGCGCCCCCCCCCCCCCCCCCGCATCCAATATTATACGGGGCCCTACCCCCCCGCATCCAATATTATACGCCCCCCCCCGCGTTCAAATATTATACGGCCCCCCCCCCCGCATACAATCCCGCACCGCAGCGCCCCCCCCATCATACAATCCCGCACGCCCCCCCATCATACAAACCCGCACCGCCCCCCCATCATCATACAATCCCATCCCGCACCAGCCCCCCCCCCCCCATCATACAATCCCGCACCGCCCCCATCATACAATCCCGCACCGCCCCCCCATCATACAATCCCGCACCGCACCGCCCCCCCATCATACAATCCCGCACCGCACCGCCCCCCCATCATACAATCCCGCACCGCCCCCCCATCATACAATCCCGCACCGCCCCCCCCATCATACAATCCCGCACCGCCCCCCCACCATCATACAATCCCGCACCGCCCCCCCCCATCATCATACAATCCCGCACCGCCCCCCCCCCCCATCATCATACAATCCCGCACGGCCCCCCCATCATCATACAATCCCGCACGGCCCCCCCCATCATCATACAATCCCGCACGCACCGCCCCCCCATCATCATACAATCCGCACCGCCCCCCCCATCATCATACAATCCCGCACGGCCCCCCCCCTCATCATACAATCCCGCACCGCCCCCCCCCCATCATCATACAATCCCGCACCGCCCCCCCCCCCATCTCATACAATCCCGCACCGCACCGCCCCCCCATCATCATACAATCCCGCACCGCAGCCCCCCATCATACAATCCCGCACCGCACGCCCCCCATCATACAATCCCGCACCGCACCGCCCCCCATCATCATCACATCCCGCACCGCCCCCCCCATCATCATACAATCCCGCACCGCCCCCCATCATACAATCCCGCACCGCCCCCCCCCCATCATACAATCCCGCACCGCCCCCCCCATCATACAATCCCGCACCGCCCCCCCCATCATACAATCCCGCCGCCCCCCATCATCATACAATCCCGCACGCCCCCCCCATCATCATACATCCCGCCCGCACCGCCCCCCCCCATCATCATACAATCCCGCACCGCCCCCCCCCATCATCATCATACAATCCCGCACCGCCCTCCCCCCATCATCATCATACAATCCCGCACGGCCCCCCCCCCATCATCATACAATCCGCACCGGCCCCCCCCATCATCATACAATCCGCATGCCCCCCCATCATCATACAATCCCGCACCGCCCCCCCCCATCATCATACAATCCCGCACCGCCCTCCCCCATCATCATCATACAATCCCGCACCGCCCCCCCCCCCATCATCATACAATCCCGCACGGCCCCCCCCATCATCATACAATCCCGCACCGCCCCCCCCCCCCATCATACAATCCCGCACCGCCCCCCCCCCCATCATCATACAATCCCGCACCGCCCCCCCCATCATACAATCCCGCACCGCCCCCCCCCCCATCATACAATACCGCACCGCCCCCCCCATCATCATACAATCCCTCCCGCACCGCACCGCCCCCCCCATCATCATACAATCCCGCACCGCCCCCCCATCATACAATCCCATCCCGCACCGCCCCCCCATCATACAATCCCGCACCGCCCCCCCCCCCCATCATACAATCCGCACCGCCCCCCCCCATCATACAATCCCATCCCGCGCCCCCCCCCCCCATCATACAATCCCGCACCGCCCCCCCCATCATACAATCCCGCACCGCCCCCCCCCCCATCATACAATCCCGCACCGCCCCCCCCATCATACAATCCCGCCCCATCATACAATCCCGCACCGCCCCCCCCAATCATACAATCCCGCACCGCCCCCCCCCCATCATACAATCCCGCACCGCCCCCCCCATCATACAATCCCGCCCCCCCCATCATACAATCCCGCCCCCCCATCATACAATCCCGCACCGCCCCCCATCATACAATCCCACACCGCCCCCCCCATCATACAATCCCGCACCGCCCCCCCATCATACAATCCCGCACCGCCCCCCCCCCATCATACAATCCCGCACCGCCCCCCCCCCCCATCATACAATCCCGCACCGCCCCCCCCCCCCCATCATACAATCCCGCACCGCACCCGCCCCCCCATCATACAATCCCGCACCGCACCGCCCCCCCCATCATACAATCCCGCACCGCACCGCCCCCCCCCCATCATACAATCCCGCACCGCACCGCCCCCCCCCATCATACAATCCCGCACCGCACCGCCCCCCCCATCATACAATCCCGCACCGCCCCCCCCCATCATACAATCCCGCAGCGCCCCCCCATCATACAATCCCGCACCGCCCCCCCCCCCCATCATACAATCCCGCACCGCCCCCCCCATCATACAATCCCGCACCGCCCCCCCCCCCCATCATACAATCCCGCACCGCCCATCATACAATCCCGCACCGCCCCCCCCTCCCATACCGCCCCCCCCCCCCATCATACAATCCCGCATGGCCCCCCCCCATCATACAATCCCGCACCGCAGCGCCCCCATCATACAATCCCGCACCGCAAGCGCCCCCATCATACAATCCCGCACCGCAGCGCCCCCATCATACAATCCCGCACCGCAGCGCCCCCATCATACAATCCCGCACCGCAGCGCCCCCATCATACAATCCCGCACCGCAGCGCCCCCATCATACAATCCCGCACCGCAGCGCCCCCATCATACAATCCCGCACCATAGTCCCCCCATCATACAATCCCGCACCATAGTCCCCCCCATCATACAATCCCGCACCATAGTCCCCCCATCATACAATCCCACACTATAGTCCCCCCCATCATACAATCCCGCACCATAGTCCCCCCCCATCATACAATCCCGCACCATAGTCCCCCCCATCATACAATCCCGCACCATAGTCCCCCCCCCATCATACAATCCCGCACCATAGTCCCCCCATCATGCAATCCCACACCATAGTCCCCCCATCATACAATCCCACACCATAGTACCCCCCATCATACAATCCCACACTATAGTCCCCCCCATCATACAATCCCACACCATAGTCCCCCCATCATACAATCCCACACCATAGTCCCCCCCATCATACAATCCCACACCATAGTACCCCCCATCATACAATCCCACACCATAGTACCCCCCATCCCACATGGCAGCCCCTCCTCACACCTCCTAGAATTGTCAGGCCCCCTCCACAGGCTTCACATGTACCTCTCAGGCAGACACTCTCCCCTGTCAGTGCTAAAGACGCTGGTGCGCAGAGCGAGAGCAGCCATGCCTGACCAAGTTCCTGCTGTAATATAACTTCTGAAGCGCGCGCTGGCTGCCGACCCACGTGACCTAGAAATGTCACGTGATAGTGTGACGTCAGAAGGTCCGTTTGGTGTCTGGAGTTTAGACACTACCCTTTGTAAAGGGCCAACACTTTCACGTAAGGCCCGACACTTTCAGGTTTTTAATGAAGTTTTTTGCTTTCTTAGCGATTTTTAGAGAAAAGTATGTGCCCATGATATCACTTTCTCTGTAGAACTGCATGGCCAAATGCAATCCAAAAACGCCAATCAAAACACCCAGAAGAACCCCCCCCCCCCCCCCAAAAAAAAAAAAAATGGTGTCTGACGTGCTTATTTTTTGGTGTGTTGTGCTGTGTTTTTTAGACAAAAAAAACCCTAGGTCCAGAAGTTAACTGGAAGTTTTGGGGAAATATTAAATGCAGGAGAAACAGGTAGATTTTTTTGTATTACATTTTTGAAATCTTTGAGGTGTGTTTTTGGTCAGCTTGCTCTTGGTGTGGCATTTTTTCTTCTGTTATCTGGCATTTTTCTTCCATAGATCTTCCATTCCTATTTTTAATTTTATTTTGCTGCTAAAAAATGCATGTGCAATGTGTATTGGTGCATTTCAATGGAATTTATGCATGGCTTTTTTCCTATGCTGCTCTACAGAGGAAGGCTTCATGCACACGACCATTGTTTTGGTCCTCATTAGAGTTGAGCGAACACCTGGATGTTCGGGTTCGAGAAGTTCGGCCGAACATCCCGGAAATGTTCGGGTTCGGGATCCGAACCCGATCCGAACTTCGTCCCGAACCCGAACCCCATTGAAGTCAATGGGGACCCGAACTTTTCGGCACTAAAACGGCTGTAAAACAGCCCAGGAAAGGGCTAGAGGGCTGCAAAAGGCAGCAACATGTAGGTAAATCCCCTGCAAACAAATGTGGATAGGGAAATTAATTAAAATAAAAATTAAATAAATAAAAATTAACCAAAATCAATTGGAGAGAGGTTCCATAGCAGAGAATCTGGCTTCCCGTCACCCACCACTGGAACAGTCCATTCTCAGATATTTAGGCCCCGGCACCCAGGCAGAGGAGAGAGGTCCCGTAACAGAGAATCTGTCTTCATGTCAGCAGAGAATTAGTCTGCATGTCATAGCAGAGAATGAGGCTTCACGTCAGCCACCACTGCAACAGTCCATTGGCATATATTTAGGCCTAGCACACAGGCAGAGGAGAGAGGTCCCGTAACAGAGAATCTGGCTTCATGTCAGCAGAGAATCAGTCTGCATGTCATAGCAGAGAATGAGGCTTCACGTCAGCCACCACTGCAACAGTCCATTGGCATATATTTAGGCCCAGCACACACACAGGCAGAGGAGAGAGGTCCCGTAACAGAGAATCTGTCTTCATGTCAGCAGAGAATTAGTCTGCATGTCATAGCAGAGAATGAGGCTTCACGTCACCCACCACTGCAACAGTCCATTGGCATATATTTAGGCCTAGCACACAGGCAGAGCAGAGAGGTCCCGTAACAGACAATCTGGCTTCATGACAGCAGAGAATCAGTCTGCATGTCATAGCAGAGAATGAGGCTTCACGTCACCCACCACTGCAACAGTCCATTGGCATATATTTAGGCCTAGCACACAGGCAGAGGAGAGAGGTCCCGTAACAGAGAATCTGTCTTCATGTCAGCAGAGAATCAGTCTGCATGTCATAGCAGAGAATGAGGCTTCACGTCAGCCACCACTGCAACAGTCCATTGGCATATATTTAGGCCCAGCACCCAGGCAGAGGAGGGAGGTCCCGTAACAGAGAATCTGTCTTCATGTCAGCAGAGAATTAGTCTGCATGTCATAGCAGAGAATGAGGCTTCACGTCAGCCACCACTGCAACAGTCCATTGGCATATATTTAGGCCCAGCACACACACAGGCAGAGGAGAGAGGTCCCGTAACAGAGAATCTGGCTTCATGTCAGCAGAGAATCAGTCTGCATGTCATAGCAGAGAATGAGGCTTCACGTCACCCACCACTGCAACAGTCCATTGGCATATATTTAGGCCTAGCACACAGGCAGAGCAGAGAGGTCCCGTAACAGACAATCTGGCTTCATGACAGCAGAGAATCAGTCTGCATGTCATAGCAGAGAATGAGGCTTCACGTCACCCACCACTGCAACAGTCCATTGGCATATATTTAGGCCTAGCACACAGGCAGAGCAGAGAGGTCCCGTAACAGACAATCTGGCTTCATGTCAGCAGAGAATCAGTCTGCATGTCATAGCAGAGAATGAGGCTTCACGTCACCCACCACTGCAACAGTCCATTGGCATATATTTAGGCCTAGCACACAGGCAGAGCAGAGAGGTCCCGTAACAGACAATCTGGCTTCATGACAGCAGAGAATCAGTCTGCATGTCATAGCAGAGAATGAGGCTTCACGTCACCCACCACTGCAACAGTCCATTGGCATATATTTAGGCCTAGCACACAGGCAGAGCAGAGAGGTCCCGTAACAGACAATCTGGCTTCATGTCAGCAGAGAATCAGTCTGCATGTCATAGCAGAGAATGAGGCTTCACGTCACCCACCACTGCAACAGTCCATTGGCATATATTTAGGCCTAGCACACAGGCAGAGCAGAGAGGTCCCGTAACAGACGATCTGGCTTCATGTCAGCAGAGAATCAGTCTGCATGTCATAGCAGAGAATCAGGCTTCACGTCAGCCACCACTGCAACAGTCCATTGTCATAAATTTAGGCCCAGCACCCAGGCAGAGGAGAGAGGTCCCGTAACAGACAATCTGGCTTCATGTCAGCAGAGAATTAGTCTGCATGTCATAGCAGAGAATCAGGCTTCATGTCAGCCACCACTGCAACAGTCCATTGGCATATATTTAGGCCTAGCACACAGGCAGAGGAGAGGTTCATTCAACTTTGGGTAGCATCGCAATATAATGGTAAAATGAAAATAAAAATAGGATTGAATGAGGAAGTGCCCTGGAGTCCAATAATATATGGTTATGGGGAGGTAGTTAATGTCTAATCTGGACAAGGGACGGACAGGTCCTGTGGGATCCATGCCTGGTTCATTTTTATGAACGTCAGCTTGTCCACATTGGCTGTAGACAGGCGGCTGCGTTTGTCTGTAATGACGCCCCCTGCCGTGCTGAATACACGTTCAGACAAAACGCTGGCTGCCGGGCAGGCCAGCACCTCCAAGGCATAAAAGGCTAGCTCTGGCCACGTGGACAATTTAGAGACCCAGAAGTTGAATGGGGCCGAACCATCAGTCAGTACGTGGAGGGGTGTGCACACGTACTGTTCCACCATGTTAGTGAAATGTTGCCTCCTGCTAACACGTTGCGTATCAGGTGGTGGTGCAGTTAGCTGTGGCGTGTTGACAAAAGTTTTCCACATCTCTGCCATGCTAACCCTGCCCTCAGAGGAGCTGGCCGTGACACAGCTGCCTTGGCGACCTCTTGCTCCTCCTCTGCCTTGGCCTTGGGCTTCCACTTGTTCCCCTGTGACATTTGGGAATGCTCTCAGTAGCGCGTCTACCAACGTGCGCTTGTACTCGCGCATCTTCCTATCACGCTCCAGTGCAGGAAGTAAGGTGGGCACATTGTCTTTGTAGCGTGGATCCAGCAGGGTGGCAACCCAGTAGTCCGCACAGGTTAAAATGTGGGCAACTCTGCTGTCGTTGCGCAGGCACTGCAGCATGTAGTCGCTCATGTGTGCCAGGCTGCCCAGGGGTAAGGACAAGCTGTCCTCTGTGGGAGGCGTATCGTCATCGTCCTGCCTTTCCCCCCAGCCACGCACCAGTGATGGACCCGAGCTGCGTTGGGTGCCACCCCGCTGTGACCATGCTTCATCCTCATCCTCCTCCACCTCCTCCTCATCCTCGTCCTCCTCGTCCTCCAGTAGTGGGCCCTGGCTGGCCACATTTGTACCTGGCCTCTGCTGTTGCAAAAAACCTCCCTCTGAGTCACTTCGAAGAGACTGGCCTGAAAGTGCTAAAAATGACCCCTCTTCCTCATCCTCCTCCTCCTCCTCCTGGGCCACCTCCTGTTCCATCATCGCCCTAAGTGTTTTCTCAAGGAGACATAGAAGTGGTATTGTAACGCTGATAACGGTGTCATCGCCACTGGCCATGTTGGTGGAGTACTCGAAACAGCGCAACAGGGCACACAGGTCTCGCATGGAGGCCCAGTCATTGGTGGTGAAGTGGTGCTGTTCTGTAGTGCGACTGACCCGTGCGTGCTGCAGCTGAAACTCCACTATGGCCTGCTGCTGCTCGCACAGTCTGTCCAGCATGTGCAAGGTGGAGTTCCACCTGGTGGGCACGTCGCATATGAGGCGGTGAGCGGGAAGGCCGAAGTTACGCTGTAGCGCAGACAGGCGAGCAGCGGCAGGATGTGAACGCCGGAAGCGCGAACAGACGGCCCGCACTTTATGCAGCAGCTCTGACATGTCGGGGTAGTTGTGAATGAACTTCTGCACCACCAAATTCAGCACATGCGCCAAGCAAGGGATGTGCGTCAAATTGGCTAGTCCCAGAGCTGCAACGAGATTTCGCCCATTATCACACACCACCAGGCCGGGCTTGAGGCTCACCGGCAGCAACCACTCGTCGGTCTGTTGTTCAATACCCCGCCACAACTCCTGTGCGGTGTGGGGCCTGTCCCCCAAACATATGAGTTTCAGAATGGCCTGCTGACGTTTACCCCGGGCTGTGCTGAAGTTGGTGGTGAAGGTGTGTGGCTGACTGGATGAGCAGGTGGAAGAAGAGGAGGAGGAAGCCGAGAAGGAGGAGGTGGCAACAGGAGGCAAAGAATGTTGCCCTGCGATCCTTGGCGGCGGCAGGACGTGCGCCAAACAGCTCTCCGCCTGGGGCCCAGCTGCCACTACATTTACCCAGTGTGCAGTTAGGGAGATATAGCGTCCCTGGCCGTGCTTACTGGTCCACGTATCTGTGGTTAGGTGGACCTTGCTACAGATGGCGTTGCGCAGTGCACACTTGATTTTATCGGATACTTGGTTGTGCAGGGAAGGCACGGCTCTCTTGGAGAAGTAGTGCCGGCTGGGAACAACATACTGTGGGACAGCAAGCGACATGAGCTGTTTGAAGCTGTCTGTGTCCACCAGCCTAAATGACAGCATTTCATAGGCCAGTAGTTTAGAAATGCTGGCATTCAGGGCCAGGGATCGAGGGTGGCTAGGTGGGAATTTACGCTTTCTATCAAATGTTTGTGAGATGGAGAGCTGAACGCTGGCGTGTGACATGGTTGAGACGCTTGGTGACGGAGGTGGTGGTGGTGGTGTTGGTGGTACATCCCCTGTTTGCTGGGCGGCAGGTGCCAACGTTCCTCCAGAGGCGGAGGAAGAGGCCGAGGCGGCAGCAGCAGAATAGGCCGAGGCGGCAGCAGCAGAAGAGGTAGCAGGGGGAGCCTGAGTGACTTCCTTGGTTTTAAGGTGTTTACTCCACTGCAGTTCATGCTTTGCATGCAGGTGCCTGGTCATGCAGGTTGTGCTCAGGTTCAGAACGTTAATGCCTCGCTTCAGGCTCTGATGGCACAGCGTGCAAACCACTCGGGTCTTGTCGTCAGCACATTGTTTGAAGAAGTGCCATGCCAGGGAACTCCTTGAAGCTGCCTTTGGGGTGCTCGGTCCCAGATGGCGGCGGTCAGTAGCAGGCGGAGTCTCTTGGCGGCGGGTGTTCTGCTTTTGCCCACTGCTCCCTCTTTTGCTACGCTGTTGGCTCGGTCTCACCACTGCCTCTTCCTCCGAACTGTGAAAGTCAGTGGCACGACCTTCATTCCATGTGGGGTCTAGGACCTCATCGTCCCCTGCATCGTCTTCCACCCAGTCTTGATCCCTGACCTCCTGTTCAGTCTGCACACTGCAGAAAGACGCAGCAGTTGGCACCTGTGTTTCGTCATCATCAGAGACATGCTGAGGTGGTATTCCCATGTCCTCATCATCAGGAAACATAAGTGGTTGTGCGTCAGTGCATTCTATGTCTTTCACCGCTGGGGAAGGGCTAGGTGGATGCCCTTGGGAAACCCTGCCAGCGGAGTCTTCAAACAGCATAAGAGACTGCTGCATAACTTGAGGCTGAGACAGTTTCCCTGGTATGCATGGGGGTGATGTGACAGACTGATGGGGTTGGTTTTCAGGCGCCATCTGTGCGCTTTCTGCAGAAGACTGGGTGGGAGATAATGTGAACGTGCTGGATCCACTGTCGGCCACCCAATTGACTAATGCCTGTACCTGCTCAGGCCTTACCATCCTTAGAACGGCATTGGGCCCCACCATATATCGCTGTAAATTCTGGCGGCTACTGGGACCTGAGGTAGTTGGTACACTAGGACGTGTGGATGTGGCAGAACGGCCACGTCCTCTCCCAGCACCAGAGGGTCCACTAACACCACCACGACCATGTCCACGTCCGCGTCCCTTACTAGATGTTTTTCTCATTGTTATGGTTCACCACAACAACAAATATATTATTTGGCCCAATGTATTGTATTCAAATTCAGCGGGATATAAATTTGAGGCCTAGTATTTAGGCGCTGGGTGACCGGTATGGATTTAGTGACAGAATTAGACTTGGAAATGCACAGAAGCGTGTGTGTGAAGTTATTCTGAATGACCCAATGTGCACCTTGAATATTATATACCCTTTTTGGGATAGATTTCAAATAGCTCTGATATAGCAGGAACCACTAAATTATGAAATTGCTAAATTGGGAATTGTACTTCAACCCAGAACAAAAAATGTGCTTTGACGGACACTAAATATCTTGCCCAGCAACAACAGTACAGCGGTGGGTAACGAGAGATTTAGAGGGATTTAAATTTGAGGCCTAGTATTTAGGCGCTGGGTCACCGGTATGGATTTAGTGACAGAATTAGACTTGGAAATGCACAGAAGCGTGTGTGTGAAGTTATTCTGAATGACCCTATGTGCACCTTCAATATTATATACCCTTTTAGGGATAGATTTCAAATAGCTCTGATATAGCAGAAACCACTAAATTATGAAATTGCTAAATTGGGAATTGTACTTCAACCCAGAACAAAAAATGTGCTTTGACGGACACTAAATATCTTGCCCAGCAACAACAGTACAGCGGTGGGTAACGAGAGATTTAGAGGGATTTAAATTTGAGGCCTAGTATTTAGGCGCTGGGTCACCGGTATGGATTTAGTGACAGAATTAGACTTGGAAATGCACAGAAGCGTGTGTGTGAAGTTATTCTGAATGACCCTATGTGCACCTTCAATATTATATACCCTTTTAGGGATAGATTTCAAATAGCTCTGATATAGCAGAAACCACTAAATTATGAAATTGCTAAATTGGGAATTGTACTTCAACCCAGAACAAAAAATGTGCTTTGACGGACACTAAATATCTTGCCCAGCAACAACAGTACAGCGGTGGGTAACGAGAGATTTAGAGGGATTTAAATTTGAGGCCTAGTATTTAGGCGCTGGGTGACAGGTATGGGTTTAGTGACAGAATTAGACTTGGAAATACACAGTAGCGGGTGTGTGTGAAGTTATTCTGAATGACCCAATGTGCACCTTCAATATTATATACCCTTTTTGGGATAGATTTCAAATAGCTCTGATATAGCAGGAACCACTAAATTATGAAATTGCTAAATTGGGAATTGTACTTCAACCCAGAACAAAAAATGTGCTTTGACGGACACTAAATATCTTGCCCAGCAACAACAGTACAGTGGTGGGTAACGAGAGATTTAGAGGGATTTAAATTTGAGGCCTAGTATTTAGGCGCTGGGTCACCGGTATGGATTTAGTGACAGAATTAGACTTGGAAATGCACAGAAGCGTGTGTGTGAAGTTATTCTGAATGACCCTATGTGCACCTTCAATATTATATACCCTTTTAGGGATAGATTTCAAATAGCTCTGATATAGCAGAAACCACTAAATTATGAAATTGCTAAATTGGGAATTGTACTTCAACCCAGAACAAAAAATGTGCTTTGACGGACACTAAATATCTTGCCCAGCAACAACAGTACAGCGGTGGGTAACGAGAGATTTAGAGGGATTTAAATTTGAGGCCTAGTATTTAGGCGCTGGGTCACCGGTATGGATTTAGTGACAGAATTAGACTTGGAAATGCACAGAAGCGTGTGTGTGAAGTTATTCTGAATGACCCTATGTGCACCTTCAATATTATATACCCTTTTAGGGATAGATTTCAAATAGCTCTGATATAGCAGAAACCACTAAATTATGAAATTGCTAAATTGGGAATTGTACTTCAACCCAGAACAAAAAATGTGCTTTGACGGACACTAAATATCTTGCCCAGCAACAACAGTACAGCGGTGGGTAACGAGAGATTTAGAGGGATTTAAATTTGAGGCCTAGTATTTAGGCGCTGGGTGACAGGTATGGGTTTAGTGACAGAATTAGACTTGGAAATACACAGTAGCGGGTGTGTGTGAAGTTATTCTGAATGACCCAATGTGCACCTTCAATATTATATACCCTTTTTGGGATAGATTTCAAATAGCTCTGATATAGCAGGAACCACTAAATTATGAAATTGCTAAATTGGGAATTGTATTTCAACCCAGAACAAGAAATGTGCTTGAACGGACACTAAATAACTCGCCCAGCTACAGCACTAGGGACAGATTTAGCTGGATATAAATTTGAGGCCTAGTATTTAGGCGCTGGGTGACCGGTATGGATTTAGTGACAGAATTAGACTGGGATATGGCCAAAAAATGAACAGACTATTGCTGGTTAAATGCACTTGGTGTGACAGCTTCACCCTGATGTAGGCTTTAGCCAAAAAACAACCACACCATTGAGGGTTAAATGCACTTGGTGACAGGCGCAGCTTGCCCCTGATTTTGTATATGGCCAAAAAATGAACAGACTATTGCTGGTTAAATGCACTTGGTGTGACAGCTTCACCCTGATGTAGGCTTTAGCCAAAAAACAACCACACCATTGAGGGTTAAATGCACTTGGTGACAGGCGCAGCTTGCCCCTGATTTTGTATATGGCCAAAAAATGAACAGACTATTGCTGGTTAAATGCACTTGGTGTGACAGCTTCACCCTGATGTAGGCTTTAGCCAAAAAACAACCACACCATTGAGGGTTAAATGCACTTGGTGACAGGCGCAGCTTGCCCCTGATTTTGTATATGGCCAAAAAATGAACAGACTATTGCTGGTTAAATGCACTTGGTGTGACAGCTTCACCCTGATGTAGGCTTTAGCCAAAAAACAACCACACCATTGAGGGTTAAATGCACTTGGTCGCAGCTTGTGCTGGCGCACCACAAGACACAAAATGGCCGCCGATCACCCCAGAAAAATGAGACTGACAAACGGTCTGTGCAGCCTAAAAACAGTGAGCAATTGAGGATCAGCAGCTCAATGATCCACAGCTGCAGATCGATCAGTTAATCAAGTCCTTTGGAGGAGTTAATCTGCCTAATCTCGCCCTACTGTCGCAGCCGCAACCTCTCCCTACGCTAATCAGAGCAGAGTGACGGGCGGCGCTATGTGACTCCAGCTTAAATAGAGGCTGGGTCACATGGTGCTCTGGCCAATCACAGCCATGCCAATAGTAGGCATGGCTGTGATGGCCTCTTGGGGCAAGTAGTATGACGCTTGTTGATTGGCTGCTTTGCAGCCTTTCAAAAAGCGCCAAGAAAGCGTCACAAAAGCGCGAAGAAAGCGACGAACACCGAACCCGAACCCGGACTTTTACGAAAATGTCCGGGTTCGGGTCCGTGTCACGGACACCCCAAAATTCGGTACGAACCCGAACTATACAGTTCGAGTTCGCTCATCCCTAGTCCTCATCCAAGCCGCAGTTTTTGCGGCTTGGATGCGGACCCATTCACTTCAATGGGGCTGCAAAAGATGTGGAGAGGCATCCGTTGCTCCGTTCCGTGGTCCGCAAAAAATATATAGCATGTCCTATTCTTGTCCGTTTTGCGGACAAGAATAGGCAGTTATATCAATGGCTGTCTGCGCCGTTCCGCAAATTGCCAGGTGCTACATGCGTGAAAACAACTCATAATGCTAAAAGAAAAAGCATTAATCATGACTCAAAAAACACCAGGGAAATCAGATGGATGGAACTTTTTTCAGTCACTGAAAGTTTTGCAACAATATCTATCATGTGTGAAGGCATCCAAAGAGTAACTGCACACTAGGGGTGCACCGAAATTCCGGCGGCCGAAAATATCGGCCGAAAATGGGCCTAATCCATTTCGGCCGATGTTGGTACATATCGGCAGAAAATAGCGGGGAGGGACTGGGAGGAGGAGCTGGGGGCAGGTGCGTTCACTGTGCTCCGGCCCCCAGCTCCAGTAGTTATAAAATGTGTACAATTAATAAGGATTCTATTCATGAGGCCCCCTCTGCAGTAGAACATTCAATATAGCCACATCCTACTCACAGGGCTGTTATCTTAATGCTGGCCGGCCGGGCAGACGAGCGGCAGCGTCACGACTGACGTCATGTGCCCGGCCTACTTTCTGAATGAAGGAGGCGGCGGAGGCACGTGACGTCAGTTGTGACGCTGCCGCTCGTCTGCCCGGCCGGCCAGCATTAAGATAACAGCCCTGTGAGTAGGATGTGGCTATATTGAATGTTCTACTGCAGAGGGGGCCTCATGAATAGAATCCTTATTAATTGTACACATTTTATAACTAGTCTGTACTGGAGCGGCAATGGGGGGGGGGGGGGGTCTGTGGATGGCACTGTTATGGGGTGGGGGGTCTGTGGATGGCACTGTTATGGGGTGGGTGGGGGTCTGTGGATGGCACTGTTATGAGGTGGGGGGGTCTGTGGATGGCACTGTTATCAGGTGGGGGGTCTGTGGATGGCACTGTTATGGGGTTGGGGGGTCTGTGGATGGCACTGTTATGGGGTGGGGGGTCTGTGGATGGCACTGTTATGGGGTGGGTGGGGGTCTGTGGATGGCACTGTTATGAGGTGGGGGGGTCTGTGGATGGCACTGTTATAAATATCATTAAAAAAAAAGTATTTTAAAAGTATTTGGGCAAAAAGGCAGTTTTGGTTTCCGGTCAAGGGCATCCTGAATTTTCGGTTTCGGACCAGAATTTTCATTTCGGTGCACCCCTACTGCACACAATGAGGATTAGGCCTCATGCACAAGACCGTTCGGTTTTTTGCGGTCCACAAACCACGGATCCGCAAAAACGGAAGCCGTCCGTGTGCCTTCCGCAATTTGCGGAACGGAATGGGCGGCCATTGTATAAAGGCCTATTTTTGTCCGCAAAACGGACTATACAGTTTTCATTTATCACCTGCTGCTAACAAACGGTCATTTTTAGTACAGATTCAATCATCTGAAAAATGAGTGTTTGGATATTTGCTGGTTTAGTTGCTCGTTGGCATTATGCTTGAATGAATCGAGCTTCGTACATCAGAAGTCAATTTGTTCAAAAACTTTGGAGTTAATGCGGTTTCCGTACAGCATTAAAATGTATTGGCTCCGTGGAGCCAAACTTCGTCTCGGCCGAAGTCACGGAAGACTTCGGTGAATTACTACTGTATTTCTATCTGCACATTTTAAAACATTTTAAAAAGAGGAATCCGAAGTGGGCTTTGGCACTAAGGTACCAGCCAGTACCAAAGCCGACTTTAGATTCCTATTTTAAAAGGTTTTTAAATATGCAGATTGGAATACAGTAGTAATTCACCGAAGTCTTGTGCGACTTCGGGCGAGACGAGGTCTGGGTCCACGTAGCCAATACAGCATTAACACTAAAGTTTTAGAACAAATCGACTTCGGATCTATGGGAGTCATAATGGCAGCCAGTGGCATAGTGTGGGGAGGGGGCCAGGGGGGCCATTGCCCTGGGTGCCAAATTGTAGGGGGCGCCAGGCAGCAGGCAGTATAATGAGGGTGATGGAAGCCTATGGCTCCCATCCCCTCCGTTCTGCCTCATAAGCTTCAGGAAAAGGCCTGACGCCTATGAAGCAGTAGAATAGCGCAGGAGATCGTGATTACATCACCGTGACCTCCTGCGTCGGGTCTCGCGAGACGACGTGATGATGCGGCGCAGGAGGGCACGTTGATGTGTTCTGGGACGACCGAGCAAAGGCTACAAGAGGCAATGAAGAGAGATGAGTATTTTTTTTGATTTTTTTTTTTAATGTAAGTACTAGGGGCCATACTGGGGGCATTATGTAGGTGGTGGAAAGAATGGGGGCCATTACATATTATACATAGGGGCCAATATACGGTATATTATACAGAGGGGCTAATATATATTATACAGAGGGGCCAATATATATTATACAGAGGGGCCATTATATATTATAAATATACAGAGGGCCCATTAATAATGGCCTCTGTATAATTATTATATATAATGGCCCCTCTGTATAATATATAATGACCCTCCTGTATAATTATTATATATATTGGCCCCTCTGTATAATATATAATGGCCCCTCTGTATAATTATTATATATAATGCCCCCCTGTATAATTATAATATATAATGACCCCTCTGTAATATTAGGATATATAATGGCCCCTCTGTATAATTATTATATATAAAATGACCCCCCAGTATCATTATAATATATAAAGGCCCCCTCCATATTATTAGGATATATAATGGCCCATTATATATCCTAATATTACATATGGGCTATTATACATTATACAGAGGGGGCCATTGTATATATTTATAATAACTAATAATAATAAAACTGAAAGGAGGTGTTATGGCGGTCTTATCTCCGAATTAAGACGTTGAGGAAAGTCTACATCACAGGAGATGTCACTGGATGGATGAAGTATGTGGTGCTGTAGAATACTGTATATTTTGTAGTGATGTATGTAATGTACAAACACATTTGTTTCACGGTAGGGTTGGAGGGTGGATTGAGGATATGGCCCACCCTGCCGCATCCTGGCCCCAGACTTCAGGTCACACTGTACGTGTTCTTAATTCTGGGGCCTCACACCCATCTACTACGTTATTTGTACTGAGAGAATTATCACTGTATTATCTGTGGTGTTACATAGGACTGCTACATTATCTGTAAAAAGGGGCATGTCCACAGGTTGGGGGATGGGCTCAATACATGGCTTACCCACTGATGGCAGCCATATTGATTTCTACTAAATAAATAGGAAAACCAGCTCACCTCACCACTTGCAGTCCAGTCCATTGTGTTGCTGCCACCAACCAGGACGGTTCACGGATGTGTCTGCTTCAGCTGCAATAATCAGTCCAAAGAAAGTTTCCAAAACCGTCACTTCACGCATGCCATGAGCACTGGCGCAGCTAGAGGGGTCGCAGCAGTCGCATTTGCAACTGGGCCCCTGTTGCCAGTGGTACTGTATATTTCCCTTTATAAGATCTTATTGTTCTGTCCCCACATGAAGGCGAATGAAGGTGTAACTGATAATGACCTTGTGACTGTCCTACCTTCGTATCCAAGCAGTGGAGCAGACCGGACCGGCAGATGCTCAGGTTAGATGGATCCAGACGTAGACATGAGGATGCAATCAAACGTGGGTTTATTTGATCCAGAGCAGTGACATACAGTGATGCAGTACTGTAATGCGAGTAGATGCTGTGATGTGGATGTCTTTGCTGAGGCTAACTGCTGAGGCAACTGCTGGTCAAAAACTGATGCCTTAACAAGCCAGGATGTGTGTCTCCAGTCACAAGGAGTGCAGCACTGAAAATGGCTACAGGAAGTGACCAGGACCAAGGCTGCAAAAACCACGCCCAGCAGAGAAAAACTTTATGGATAAGGAACAAGGCGTGCAGCATACAAATTCCGGCCAGCAGATGGCAGCAGAGAAACAATACGTAGAAACAACATAGTAAAAGGAGATATAATAATACAGTGCATTAATTAAATTTGAAAGAAACAGCACACTCCCCGTCTGAAATTCACTTTGGGGATTTCACTATGACGAATGTCCATAAAATATAAACAACCTGTAAAAGAAACATGTTAGAATGCAAAACATAGATAGTCCTGTTTTCAACTTGGAATGGAGAAGATCTGCGAAGCTAAATACAGTCCTGTTCACCCGTCAGGGACGTTCTCGATGGGTAGTATTAAGATGAGTTCATTGATTGGTCTTGAGAACGTTTTAAGCTCGCCTTTCCTGAAGATCTTCAACTCCACCTTCCGGACCTTACCATCCTTGCTAGGGAAAACCTTTGAAATTAGCCCAACAGGCCAGTCAATCCTTTCGGTTTGTTGCTCTTTCATCAATACAAGGTCTCCTTCCTTCAAGTTTGGTTTGTGGTGTTGCCATTTTCTTCTTCCTTGAAGAACACTGAGGTACTCCTTTCGCCACCTGTTCCAGAAGTAATCTGCTAGATATTGTACACGTTTCCAGTGTTTTTGATAGATGTTCGCATGAGTGAATTCTCCACTAGGAATAAGCGTACTCTCAGTTTTTTGGGTAAGTAGAATAGCCGGAGTCAGAATGGCTGGTGTCTCAGGATCCATAGACACTGGCACAAGGGGTCTTGAATTGATAATGGCTGAAACTTCAGCGAGGAGAGTAACTAGAGTCTCATGTGTGAGTCTAGACGAGTTTACATCCATCAACATAGAATTTAAGATGTTGCGTGAGATGCCGATCATTCTCTCCCAGGAGCCCCCCATGTGGGAACTGTGAGGAGGGTTGAAAATCCAGGTGCAACCCTTTTCCGCCAACTGATCTTGAATGGACTTGGTGTCGATGTTAAGTTCTCTACAGGCTCCGATGAAGTTGCTTCCCTGGTCAGACCTCAATTGTTTTACTGGTCCTCTGATTGCGAAAGAACCGTCTTAAGGCATTAATAAGGCTGGATGTGTCCATAGATTCTATCACCTCTATGTGAACTGCTCGCACACTCATGCAAGTAAATAGTACGGCCCAACGCTTACTGTTTGCGTGACCGCCACGGGTCCTGCGTGCGGATACCATCCATGGCCCAAAGACATCTAGGCCAACATAGGTGAAAGGCGGCTCTGTACATAGTCTATCTGCAGGCAAGTCGGCCATTTGTTGGTGTAGTTGTTTTCCTCTTGCTTTACGACAGTGCACACACTGATGCAGTACTTGGGCCACACGTTTTTTCATACCTATAATCCAAAGGCCTGCAGACCGTAATTTGCCCTCAGTAATTTGCCTGCCTTGGTGTTCGGCCCTTTCGTGGTAGTGTCGGATTAGCAAGATGGTGATATGATGTTTGCTGGGAATGATGAGAGGATTTTGTTCTGCAATTCCCAGGTGGGCTTGATTCAAACGACCACCAACTCTCAGCAAGCCAAAATTGTCGATAACTGGATTTAAGTTGGCGAGAGGACTTTTTAAAGGAATCTGCTGTTTGTTGTACAAGCACTTCCATTCTATGTTGAAATTTTCCTGCTGGACGTGACGTATTATGAGGTACTCACTATGAGAGATGTTCTCAGCAGAGAAGGGTTTATGGCAGGCATGCCAACCATGACAATCTTTATCTTGGTGAGTATTATGATAACATCTTGCAATGTGCACTAACCTTGCAATAGTTCTGACGAGTCTCATCCAGCTGGAGAAACGCTCGAAGCGCTGACAACCGAAGCTGGCTGTTTGCTTAGTTCCAGTGACTAATGCGCTAACTTCAGCACGGATTTCTGGATCATTTTCCGGATCCTGGATGCTGAAAGCTTCCTGTACATATTTGTCCGCCTCTTCAAGCAGAAACTCTGGACCTGTAAGAAGGACATCATTAAGAGATACACCTTGATGTTTGGCGCTTGAGTCGAAAACAACCCTAATTTGATTAGGTTTCCGTGGGTGATACACTCCAAATGAAGGCAAGTACCAGCACTCGTCGTTCTTCCCTAAGGATGGAGCTGGTTCTGCATGGTTGTTGCGGAATATTTTGTCGATAAAGGCAACAATGTGTTCTCTCATCTCAGGCTTACTGTTCATAGTACGCTGAAGAGAGTTAAATCGAGACAGAGCTTGTTCTCTATTGTTCGGGAGTCTCACCCTGGTAGCTCGGAAGGGTAATGGAGAAACCCAGTGATTGGTTTCGTCTTTAAGGAACTCATTGTCCATTATCTTGATAAATTCTCTGTCTTCTACTGACAAAGCTACTTTATCATCGTCCTTGCTTGTGTGAAAGACTAATCTTCCCAAGTTGTCGGCAAAGAAGGGAGGAATGTCGTCAGGTGGTTGTATGAGGTCTGGAGGCTTCTCTTTCACCTCGTAGTGATGAGGGCAAGGCTTAATGCAAGTTGTGCGTCCATCTCCACGCACGTACGTTTTGAAAGAGTGGACTCTTTGTTGATCCAAGCATACATTTCCTATGACTACCCATCCCAAGTCCAGTCTCTGGGCGTATGGTGCATAGTCGGGACCATTACACTGTTGACGCACCTTGTGTACCCTTAGATTGTCTCTGCCAAGCAGGAGTAGAATCTCGGCGTTGTTGTCCATAGGTGGGATAACGTTGGCTAGGTGCCTTAGGTGTGGTTGGTGAAATGCAGCTTCCGGGGTAGGAATTTCATCCCTATGGTTGGGTATTTGATCGCATTCGATCAGCGTCGGTAGAGGTATTTCTGTATTCCAACTGACGGAACAAGCGATGAATCCTTGTGCCCTCCTGCCGCTAGTCTCTATGCGACCCGAGCAGGTGTTTAAGATGTAGGGTTCTGACGGTCCCTTTATTCCAAAGGCTTCAAAGAATTTAGGTCCTGCTAGGGAGCGGTTACTTTGGTCGTCAATGATGGCATACATTTTTACTGCCTTTTCTGGTAGCCCCTCCGGGTAGACCTTGATAAGGCATATGCGGGCACAACATTTCTCACTCTGGCCCTCCCCACATACGTCCAAGCATGAGCAGGAAACAGCAGTGGCTGTGTTAGCGTTATTTTGGGGCTCCCCGCCATGACTTGGAGCGGGACTGGTGGTGACAGCAGCCGGTGAATCCCTTGTGAGTGGAGTTGGGTGCATAGCTGAGGCGTGTCTTTCACTATGACACTCCTCACACTTGATAATGGATTTACAGTCCTTAGCCATGTGCTCCAATGAAGCGCAGCACCTGAAACATACCCCAAGCTCGGTGAGGACTTTCTTGCGCTCCTGTATGGTTTTGGATCTAAATCCTCTGCATTTGTTTAGTGAGTGTGGTTTTTTATGAATGGGGCATTCACGATTGAAGGCCTTGTCTCCTGATGAGGTAGTGTACTGTTTACCAGTGGGTACTGCAGATGATGGTAGGTTAGTCTTCCTAACATTCACGCTGCTCTTAAAGTCTCTGTGTTTATGCACAATACTTTCATACCTTGATGATGGTGTCACTGAAGCTGTAGTATTGAACTCCAGGAAGTCGAGGCTGGGGTCATTCCTCATCTGGGACTGTTCGTCGATGAACCTACAGAAATGAATAAATGGGGGAAAAGGTGACGTCATGCACTCTTTTGTACCTTGAGACGGATGCCGCCCACTTCTCTTGCAGGCTGTATGGTAGCTTCACGACAATTGGGTTCACCCCATGGGCAGTATCCAGGTAGCACAGCCCGGACAGACGAGGATCTCTTTTGGCGAGCTCCAGTTCCATGAGCAAATCACTTAAATCCTGAAGCTTGTGGACATCCTTGAGACTGATCTTGGGAACGTTCTGCAGTCTCCTGAATAGTGCCTTCTCTATTGCTTCTGCACTGCCAAAGGTGCGTTCGAGTCTTTGCCAGGCTGCAGCGAGACCTGCTTCTGCTTGTCCCACATAGACAGTTCTAAGGCTCTTGATGCGATTTGTGGAGCCTGGGCCCAGCCAGTTGATCAAGAGGTCGAGCTCCTGCTCTGCAGTTAGGTTGAGGTTGGCGATGGCAGCTTTGAAGGTTGCCTTCCAGGCTCTGTAGCTCTCCGCACGGTCATCAAATTTTGAGAGACTGGTGTTAATTAGCTCTCTGCTCACCATAAACCTGGCAAACTCAGACATATCTGATCTCTCACTGCTTGTTGCCATGACAACTTGTGATGCCCCTGGGGCGTATAGGCTGTGTGGCGTGAAAGGGTGAGATGCTTCCGGGTAGAATGATGTTGCTGCAGGGTTGAGCTGTGGTCTAGCCTCTGTAGATTCTGATGACTGCCGCTTGAGCTGTGGAGGTAGGCCAGGAAACACCTGGTAGCCATCTTGCTGTAATAAATGCCCTTGAGAGGGCGCGCCTGGGCAACTGTTATTGGGTTGCTCAGGTGCTGTGGGTATCGCTGGCACTGCTGGTAGAGCTGGCTTGGAGGTTTCAGTGTTATTGGCTTGGACAGTACTGCACACTGGGGGTGGTGCAGATAACTGTTTCAGTACATAGTCGCTGGTCCGATCAACTGGATCGTCTATCTCCTCTGGTGGTAAACAGACTGAATCAAGGCCTTGGCTCAATGCTTGCTCAAGTAGTCTTACTTTTGCTAATGCAATTTCCTCTTCCCTCTCTGATTCAAGGATCTTTATTCGAGCCTCTGCTTCTGCCCTCTTGGCTTCTGCCTCCGCTTCAGCCCTCTTGGCTTCTGCCTCCGCTTCAGCCCTCTTGGCCGCCGCCTCCGCTTCAGCCCTCTTGGCTGCCGCCTCTGCTTCAGCCCTCTTGGCCGCTGTCTGTGCTTCTGCCCTCGCAAGGACTTCTTTTTCGGTGAAGGAACGTCTCACTTTGGATTGCTCTGCATTTATACGGGCCTCTAGTAATCTGTCGCTCAGGGCGGAGCTTCTAGAGCATGATGATCTGTAGGACCGCGAGGAATGTTTGGATGAATGCGATCTGTGTGATCTAGTTTCTTGCAAATGAGATACGCGGAGTTCCACTTTATCTTTGGCATCCATCACCATGGCGTCTCTTTGTCTGTCTATTGATTCCGCCTTGCACAATTCTGATGGGGCTTCTTCAATATTAGAGTCTTTTAGAAAGGTTATATACCTTGTGGACAGTCTCTTGTATCTTTCATGGGCTGAGTTCAGCCGCCCGACGGCAACTTTTAAACTGGTGGCATCGCCTGAGGAGGACTTAATTCCTGATATGAGGGAGGAAACTCGTTCCCATAGCTCTTCCAGGTTGTCACATAGCTCATCTTTCCTGGTGTGATAATTTTCCGTGATCTTTATAGTTGGTTTGAGAGAGCGCCTTGGTCGCGTGACTTGGTCTGCTGGAAGTGTGGATTCTACCTCCAGCTCTTCATAATGATCAGTATCAGGTTGCATTTGCTTTGTTTCATCACTGGGGAACTGTACGAGGTCCTTTTCGGCCATTTTGATTTAAGGTGCGCTGTCTCTTTAAGAAAATGAACTTTCGAATTGGGGGCTGAAAATTGCTGTGCGACTCAGATAAGGCACCCCGATAAGGTTGCTAAAGTGTTTTGAGTGAATTGCGGGGTTTTGGTTTGAGGGAGGCCCCGTGTGCGTGAACAGTTCCTATATCATGCGAGCAAGGGTTAATATAGGATGTAGAAAGTAGCTTGGAGAGTAGTGGAGGACTTCCAGGTGAGAGTATATCTACTGCGGACACACCGTGCTTCCCCTTGGGCTTGTAGGACGTGCACTGTTGCCGGGCAGATTTGCTGCGAGTGGGCCTGTCGCAGGGGAGGTTCCTGAGTGTGGCACTGGGCTCTGAGGGAACCTGTAGCCGGGCATTAGACTTTGAGACGGGTATTTACTGGGGTATAAGGCTTTAAGGCAGTTTTTGACTGTTCTGTCCCCACATGAAGGCGAATGAAGGTGTAACTGATAATGACCTTGTGACTGTCCTACCTTCGTATCCAAGCAGTGGAGCAGACCGGACCGGCAGATGCTCAGGTTAGATGGATCCAGACGTAGACATGAGGATGCAATCAAACGTGGGTTTATTTGATCCAGAGCAGTGACATACAGTGATGCAGTACTGTAATGCGGTAGTAGAGTAGATGCTGTTGTGTAGATGTCTTATTCTGAGGCTAACTGCTGAGGCAACTGCTGGTCAAAAACTGATGCCTTAACAAGCCAGGATGTGTGTCTCCAGTCACAAGGAGTGCAGCACTGAAAATGGCTACAGGAAGTGACCAGGACCAAGGCTGCAAAAACCACGCCCAGCAGAGAAAAACTTTATGGATAAGGAACAAGGCGTGCAGCATACAAATTCCGGCCAGCAGATGGCAGCAGAGAAACAATACGTAGAAACAACATAGTAAAAGGAGATATAATAATACAGTGCATTAATTAAATTTGAAAGAAACAGCACACTTATAAAGGAAATACTAGTGAACGCTATCATTATGGAAGTGCTTACCAGTATGCAGGAGGCGGGTAGTGAAGCGATGTGAGCGCTGTACTCACCCCTCCTCCCTGCTTGCTCTTCTCAGGGCCTGTGCTGCTGTGTCCTGGCTGCCTACAGCGTCAGGACGTACAGAGCACGCTGTGAGCTGATGCTACAGGCGGTCAGGTAACTGTGCAGGGCGGGCCCCGAGGAGAGAAGAGAGCAGGGAGTCAGCTGGACATGGAGTGTGGTGGTAGGAGAGGTACCGTATTTCCCCCTATAAGGAGGACAATAAGAAAAAAATGTTTTTTATTAGACCTCAGATCAGGCCAGAAATCAGACCCCTAATGTTAATCAGACCTCAGCTGACAGCCCCAATCAGACCCCCAATATTAATAAGACCCAAGTAAGACCTCAGATGAGACCCCCATGCCTCAGATCAGCCCCCCATGCCTCAGATCAGGCCCCATGCAGCGTCCCACATATGTGTGTAAATGGGACACTTGAAACATCTGTTTATTTATATATTTATTTGCATTGTATTTCCTATTATCAGGCTGGCAATGTAATTTCACACATTCGCCCCTAGGTGGTGCTGACGCCACATAATATATATATAGCTGGGGTGTGTCTAGAAGAGAGTAGAGAGGAAGTGAGGTTGTGTTAGAGTCAGAGTGAGAGAGAGTAAAAGCAAGTTCATGGAGGAGAGAAACAGGCCTAAATCAACATGTAGCGGTTTTCCTTTCCTCTGGGCCCTGATCAAGCCTGGAGAAGACAACCACAGCAACCAAGCACCAGACAGTGAGTCTATGTCTAAATATGAAGTAAGCCTAGTGAGGGTTACAGCTGAATCCAGCCTATGGACTACACAAGCACAAGTTCCTGAGAGCAACTTTAGGAGTGCAGGGACACGAATGGATAATTAGTGCACAGAATTGTCCTTATACACTAGAAGCCTTCTGGGATATAGTGGAAAACCTAAACCTTTTTAGGAGAGCATCCTGCAAATAATGTAGCAGAAGACTGATGTCTGTCACGAGGGAGAACGCCCTTATTGGATAGCTCAAGATAAGTAGAAAACAGCATATTTAGTTCCAGGGTGCTATAGTTCGGACTTAGAATAATTACAGAAGTCTTGCCTGTAAAGTGTCAACCTTAAAGAGAACTCCTCAACTGACAATTGCCTAAACCTGATAAGTGGAATACAATTTAACTTCATCAGTCATCACTTATGCCATGTGAATGCAGTTTATTGGTGGACTGTAACATCTGCCTTGAGACTGATGATTCAAGTATATGTTTGAATTGTTTTACGACTGACTCCTCATTACTACTACTACTACACTCAAGATTTGCACCATACGGTGCTGGCGTCACGAGCACAGGGCCCAACCACCAAAGCACCTTAAACACCTATACCATCAAGGGCACCTCAACTTCCATCTGGTTGGTGTCCCCTGCAATAGAGAGTGCTCTGGAGGATTTAGTGCTGTCTTCCCATCCACTGCACTGCCGACCCAGGGAGGCTCTGCTAACAGTGAGTACAAACAACTACTACCCCCATCGGCCCACCGCTAACCTCATGTGTTTTCCCCTGCGGTCCGGCTCGCTGCACCCCCATGCCTCAGATCAGCCCCCATGCCATGTATCAACCCCGCTATACCATTTATCAGCCCCCATTATGAACCCCCATGCCATTTTTGAGCTTCCATTATGAGCCCCCATGTCATTTATGCGCCCCCATGCCATTTATGAGCCCCCATGCCATCTATGAGCCCCAGTGCCATTTATGAGCCCCCATGCCACAGAGCAAATAAAATAAAATAAAACCCACTTACCTCTCCTCACCTCAAGCGCACTCTGTCTTTTTCCTGCTGCGGCTGTGCTTTGACATGACGTGCACAGCGTGAGGTCACAGAGCACCCTCACGCTGTGCGCAGCCACAGCACAGCCGAGGACCAGGAAGCGGTGAGTACAGAGCGCTCACCATTTCCCATTCCTCCGGTACTAATGAGAACTTCCATAATGGAAACGCTCATTAGTATTCACCCCATAACATGCAGGGACATTTCCCCCCCACTTTAGGGGGGAAAACAGCGTCTTATAGGGCAAAAAATACGGTTAATTTATTTATTTTGAAGTTTGATCAGAGGGCTAATGGGGGATGGAAGTCTTGTCTAAGGTCTGATATTGGGGTTTGGAAGTCTAATGGGGGGTCTCATACAGGGGTTTGGATGTCTAATGGGGGTCTGATTGGGAGTCTAGAGGTCTAATGAGGATCTGATTGCGAGTCTGAAGTTCTAAAGAGGTCTGATATGGGGGTCTGGAAGCCTAATGGGGATCTAGAGGTGTAATGGGGGTCTGATATGGAGGTTTGGAGGTCTAATGCGGGTCTGGAAGTCTAATGGGGGTCTGGAGGTCTGAGATGGGGGTCTGGAGGTCTGGTATGAGGTCTGAT
Source organism: Bufo gargarizans (assembly GCF_014858855.1). NCBI lineage: Eukaryota > Metazoa > Chordata > Amphibia > Anura > Bufonidae > Bufo > Bufo gargarizans. Next base: position 320,875,781 of record NC_058085.1, on the reverse strand, counting down.
AAAGGGGTCTGGAGGTCTAATGGGGGTCTACAGGTCTTGTCTGAGATCTGATATGGGGGTCTGGAGGTCTAATGGGGGTCTGATATGAGGGTCTGGAGGTCTAATGGAGGTCTGGTCTGAGGTCTGATATGGGGGTCTGAGAGGTCTAATGGGGGTCTTATCTGAGGTCTGATATTGGGGGTCTGACATGGAGGTCTAAAGGGGTATGATCTGAGGTCTGATACATGGGGGGTCTGAGAGGTGTAATAGGGGGTCTGCTCTGAGATGGGGGTTTCTGTTATGGAGGTCTAATAGGGGTCTGATCTGAGGTCTAAAACTGGGGTCTGATATGGAGTCTGATATAGAGGTCTAAAGAGGGTCTGGTCTGAGATGAGGGGTCTCATCTGAGGTTTGATATGGGGGTCTGATCTGAGGTCTGATATGGGGGACTCATCTGAAAGTTAAGGAGGTATTTTTTTGTACTGGTGCACAATATAAAGGGGCATTTTTGTACTGGCACACTATCTGTGTGGTACCAGTATTTTCAAGGTTTCTGCAGAATAGTATTGGGGGGAACAGCAGACACAGTATTGGGTGTGGCAGGATGGGGTGTTGAAAAGGTGGGAGGATGCTGGAAAGTAGGAAACTAAGATATTTTTTTGCCAATATCTGCAGAGACGAGTGATGGCTGAAATAAATAATCATGGTGGTCTGGTCTGAATGGAGAAGATGAGGAAAGAGAACGTCTACATTAGAAGACACGTTACTGGATGTAAGAGGTACATATGTGATGCTGTCTTACCCTGTATGTTCTGTAGCGCTGTATGTAATGTTTTCCAAGAGCAGTTGAGCATAGAAAGAAGCACTCATATGAGCACTGCCTTCTCTTCAAATAGCTGATCGTCAGGGGTGCCGGGGGTCGGACCCCTGCCGATCTCATATTGATGACCTAGCCTGAGCATAGGCCATCAATAGTAAAAGTCCAGACAACCCCTTTAACAGTAGAGCTGGAGAGACGGAGTTAGGTTGAGAACTTGGCATGGGGGAGGACAGTTTCAATTTTTGCCTCAGGCAGCAGAGAAAGGCTAGGTGCTCCCCTACCCCTTGCTTCAAAGCTCTGGGGAAACGTGTGTGTGTGTGTGTGTGGGGGGAACTGAACTCCTGCACCGGCCCATGAGCCTTTAGCTACGTCCCCGGTCATGAGTAAAGACGCACTGTAGTCGTCCGAAACGCGTAGACTGTATCTACCTTGCCATGCTTTTAATGGATTCAAATAAAGATTGGAATTTTATGGACGAAGTGCCTGTTTTGGAAACTTTCTTGGTGACATATTGGTTGCTACCCAGTTTTCCCAGACTTCTGAATCTGTACAGTATGACATTGTTTGCCATCCACTTTGACATTAGAGGATGATTCAAGGACTTCTATCTACTGGGAAAGGACTCTTTAACTCCACAAAAGAGCAGGAGTAAAAACTCGAATCACCGTCTGTGTACTGGGAGATAACAACTGTAATTACCATACGGCACGGCGGCGATGAGCAAATACCGGCCTTGTCACATGCAGCCAGGTGCTCTAACCTATTGGAGTTCCAATTACCAATTAGGTAGCAATTAAATTAGTAGCGTCTCCAGTGTCGCTTGGTGAAAGGTTATCCATTGTCTGACGGCTGTGTCCTTCTGGCTGCTATTAATCCTGCAAAATAGTTTATAATATTTCTTAAATGCTTTAATGAGAAAATGGGACGTTTCTAATGAAAGGATATCTACTGATAAACTCGCCGCATGAACCAAGTCAAGGAGAGATTGTCCTGATGTGCAGGAATCGACATCCCATAAGAGGTGACAAATATCACAAAACAAGGTGGGTCTCCACTTGTCAAATCAGGTTCAGCGTAGATAAATGTTAAGATATGTATCTGAATGCTAGTAATGTACATACAGCATATGTTGTAAATTAGTGGTTCTCAACCTGCGGTAAGTGTACCCCAAGGGGTATGTGCTGCAGGTTGAGCGGGTTCGTGAGACTGTCCTAGCACCCAGCAATGTTTCATTGCTGGTTGCTAGAGCCTTTCAATATTCAACTGTACCACCATCCTCAGGATGGCGATAGAGTTGAATGCTGCAGCATGGCACTGGAGCAATATCTCTCTGCCTCGCCATTTACTCTGATAGGCTACAGCCACTAGTCCTAAAGCCTATCAGAAACCAGCGCAGGCAGCGCAATGACTTCAAAAAGCTCTGGACACAGTCGGAGGCCTGTGTTCTGCACCGCATCACTGACAGCGGCCTAGAGGTAAGTATTTGAATTTGTTATTTTGCTTTGACAGCATGCTGTTGGGGCTCTACTGTGGGAAAGGGGGTGCCATTAATATAACTGTATATATTTTCTCTCTACTGGCACATATAAGGGGGCATTTTTTTCCTATGGGGGCTTTATTACTACTGGGGCCACTATGGTTTGTGTCATTTCTACTGGGTGAACTATAAGTACTACTGGCGGCAGTATGAGAGGGCATATTTACTACTGGGGCACACTGTGGGTGCTTTAATACTACAGGTGGCATTATGGTGGGCTTTATAACTACTGAATGGCTTTGTGGTGGGGTTTATTACTACTGGGATACTTTAGGTGGCATTAGTACTGCTGGGGCATTATAAGTGGGCATTATTACTACTGGGGCGTTATTACTGGGTGCATTATGGTGTGCTCTGCTGCTACTGGGGGGGCACTATAGGGAAATTATTGCTACCGGGAATATTATGGTGGGCTTTATTACTACTGGGGGGACAATGGGGAACATTATTACATCTGGGGCACAATGGAGGACATTAATACTCTTGGGTGCACTGTAGGAGACCTATGACCACTAAGGCCACTCTGAGAGAGTATTATTACTATAGGTTGGACCTTTGGGAGCACTATTACTGTGAGGGCACCCTGGCACCGTATCAGCTTAGCACAATTTTTTGGGGGAACACTCTGTTTGGCAGTAATACGGTCAAGGGCACTGTTTTCTAGGTGCACGCATTTTGGAAGGAGGCACTATCTGTGTGGTAATAGTTTTTCAGGGGGACTATATGATTCTGCAGTATAGTATTGGGTAGTAGTGTTGATCACGAATATTCGAATTCCACATTTTTATCGCGAATATAGGTACTTTGAAAATTCGTGAATATTTAGAATATAGTGATATATATTCGTAATTAAAAAAAAAAAAATTATTGCAAATTTTCGTAATGCGATTTTTCATCACAAATTTTTCAATTGCCGAGTAAAAACATGATTCCTCCCTGCTTCTTGCTTGTGGGCCAATGACTCATCGGCCCACAAGCAAGAAGCAGGGAGGAATCAGGACTTTAGGTCAGAAAAATGATGAATATTCCAAAAAACTAATATATAGCACTATATCGAATATATTTGTTTTTTTTCGAATATTTTAATATTCTAAAACAAGAATATATAGCAATATAGCGAATATTCGAGAAAAAATAAACCTAATATAGAGCAATTTAGCTAATATACAGGTCCTTCTAAAAAAATTAGCATATTGTGATAAAGTTCATTATTTTCTGTAATGTACTGATAAACATTAGACTTTCATATATTTTAGATTCATTACACAAAACTGAAGTAGTTCAAGCCTTTTATTGTTTTAATATTGATGATTTTGGCATACAGCTCATGAAAACCCCAAATTCCTATCTGAAAAAATTAGCATATCATGAAAAGGTTCTCTAAACGAGCTATTAACCTAATCATCTGAATCAACTAATTAACTCTAAACACCTGCAAAAGATTCCTGAGGCTTTTAAAAACTCCCAGCCTGGTTCATTACTCAAAACCGCAATCATGGGTAAGACTGCCGACCTGACTGCTGTCCAGAAGGCCATCATTGACACCCTCAAGCAAGAGGGTAAGACACAGAAAGAAATTTCTGAACGAATAGGCTGTTCCCAGAGTGCTGTATCAAGGCACCTCAGTGGGAAGTCTGTGGGAAGGAAAAAGTGTGGCAGAAAACGCTGCACAACGAGAAGAGGTGACCAGACCCTGAGGAAGATTGTGGAGAAGGACCGATTCCAGACCTTGGGGGACCTGCAGAAGCAGTAGACTGAGTCTGGAGTAGAAACATCCAGAGCCACCGTGTACAGGCGTGTGCAGGAAATGGGCTACAGGTACCGCATTCCCCAGGTCAAGCCACTTTTGAACCAGAAACAGCGGCAGAAGCGCCTGACCTGGACTACAGAGAAGCAGCACTGGACTGTTGCTCAGTGGTCCAAAGTACTTTTTTCGGATGAAAGCAAATTTTGCATGTCATTCGGAAATCAAGGTGCCAGAGTCTGGAGGAAGACTGGGGAGAGGGAAATGCCAAAATGCCTGAAGTCCAGTGTCAAGTACCCACAGTCAGTGATGGTCTGGGGTGCCATGTCAGCTGCTGGTGTTGGTCCACTGTGTTTTATCAAGGGCAGGGTCAATGCAGCTAGCTATCAGGAGATTTTGGAGCACTTCATGCTTCCATCTGCTGAAAAGCTTTATGGAGATGAAGATGTCATTTTTCAGCACGACCTGGCACCTGCTCACAGTGCCAAAACCACTGGTAAATGGTTTACCGACCATGGTATTACTGTGCTCAATTGGCCTGCCAACTCTCCTGACCTGAACCCCATAGAGAATCTGTGGGATATTGGGAAGAGAAAGTTGAGAGACGCAAGACCCAACACTCTGGATGAGCTTAAGGCCGCTATCCTGGGCCTCCATAACACCTCAGCAGTGCCACAGGCTGATTGCCTCCATGCCACGCCGCATTGAAGCAGTCATTTCTGCAAAAGGATTCCCGACCAAGTATTGAGTGCATAACTGAACATAATTATTTGAAGGTTGACTTTTTTGTATTAAAAACACTTTTCTTTTATTGGTCGGATGAAATATGCTAATTATTTTAGATAGGAATTTGGGGTTTTCATGAGCTGTATGCCAAAATCATCAATATTAAAACAATAAAAGGCTTGAACTACTTCAGTTGGTGTGTAATGAATCTAAAATATATGAAAGTCTAATGTTTATCAGTACATTACAGAAAATAATGAACTTTATCACAATATGCTAATTTTTTTAGAAGGACCTGTAGGTCTATAATCTCCTTTGTCTAATAGTTGTAATTTTTTTTCTCATCTGAAGTCCAGATTGGAAAAAAATTACAACTATAAAAAAAAAAGATTATAGCTATAATCTTTTTTTTTTTTTAATAGTTGTAATTGCTCTACATTCGTTTTTTTCGAAGATTCGCTGTATTGCTATATATTCTTGTTTTAGAATATTACGAATATTTGAAAAAATGAATATTTTCGATATAGTGCTATGACTCATTGGCCCACAAGCAAGAAGCAGGGAGGAATTATGTTTTTACTCGGCAATTGAAAAATTCACGATAAAAATTTGTATAACAAAAATTCACATTACGAAAATTTGCATATTACGCGATTATTACCTTGTAGATTTTTTGAGTAAAACAATTTGTAGAATATAACGAATATTCGAATTCACGAATATTCGCTGAATATTCTACAAAATATTCACGAAATATTGCAAATTCGAATATGACCCCTGCCGCTCATCACTATTGGGTAGCACAGCATGCACAGTATTGGCAGGATAGGGTGTTCAGATGTGAGAAGATGATTGAAAAGTAGGAACTGTGTGATCAACTTTGCAGAGATAAGACATGGCTGAAAGAAGGCATCTTGATGGTCTGGTCAGACTGGAGAAGATGAGGAAAAAGAGTTTCTATATCACTGAACATGTCATTGGATGTAAGAGGTATGTAATGCTGTTTTCTCCTATAAGGGCCCTTTCACACGAGCGAGTTTTCTGCGCGGGTGCAATGCATGACGTGAACGCATTGCACCCGCACTGAATCCGGACCCATTCATTTCTATGGGGCTGTGCACATGAGCGGCTATTTCACGCATCACTTGTGTGTTGCGTGAAAATCACAGCATGTTCTATATTCTACGTTTTTCACGCAACGCAGGTCCCATAGAATTTTCACGCACGGTTGCTAGGAGACGATCGGGATGGGGACCCGATCATTATTATTTTCCCTTATAACATGGTTATAAGGGAAAATAATAGCATTCTCAATACAGAATGCATAGTAAAATAGGGCTGGAGGGGTTAAAAAATAAATAAATAATAATTTCACTCACCTTAATCCACTTGATCGCGCAGCCCGGCTTCTCTTCTGCTTCATCTGATCCTCTCCTGTATTTTGCATATACTGACCATATTTTCACATATTTTAAGGCAACTAGACATTTTAATATTTTAATGTTTTATAATCCATATTGTTTTAGATGACTTGTCACAATACTAATGCTCAAATGTATATTATATTGTAGATACCTACTTTTGATTATATTATAGCAGGTTAGATATAATTGATGCGTATGTGTCATATACAGTATATGATCCATGTTTATGTAGTCCAGGCTCCGGTTCTTAAGGTTAACACTAGGATACCAACCCACACTTCCCTATAAAAAGCAGGGATCCGGAGGAAGACCCTTACTCACTGATGAAGGGACTTTAGGTCCCGAAACGCGTTTGGGAAAAGAGGGTCCACCGTTTATCAAAGTGATCACACAAGAAAGGATCCTCAAAGCAGCTATTATTGAATCAGGATTTTGTACACGGAACTTCCGAGTCACATGATCGGAGTTTGAAGTCACGTGGAGAGGTTCGTCATCGTACCCGGAAGTACATGCCGTCGGGAACCTCCAGGACCGCTGACTTACAAGATCTGATACAGCACAGCACTCAGCTCCTGTCACGGAACATCGCCGAAGGAAGAAAGTGACTACACGGAGTACTCCACAAAGGGGAAGCCAGAATTAGAGGTAAGACCAGTGCCATAGACCACGCGGGACGCCGCGTTCCAGGCACATCCTCGGGAATCCAGCACCCCTTGAAACCAAACAGATAAAAGATGCACAACTGTACCACAGATATTTCTTTACAGTTTATAAGGATTAAATCAGGTGCCAGTGTCCCCATTACGGTGTGCACAAATAACCATTTGACTATTTCTTGGCACATTGAACATGCAGATTATTTCTGTAATCATGGAACTATAAATATCATATTCGGAATTGTTCTATATAAACAACTGCTGAGCTTTGAATCCGCCATCAACATTGAAATTACAAACAGTGACTATCTATCATTGATAACAAAGTGCATCTAATATAATAGAGAGATTAACCGAGGACGCATAGATATTTTATTTAGTTTTAATGTATATTGTTGACATTTTAATTTATTGATATTTTTAATCATAATAATAAATATAGTGTATCCAGCTGTAACAGCGAGTGCCTGCTACTATTATTCTTATTTATACTTACGCCTGGGTGAAGCATAAAAAGAGCACCGCTACCACTAAGGCCTCATGCACACGACCGTTGTTGTGTCCCGTGACCGTTGTTCCGTTTTCCGTGATTTTCAGTGGAAAACTCGGCTAATGCACCGTTTGTCATCCGCGTCCGTGATCCGTGTTTCCAGTCCGTGAAAAAAATATGACCTGTCCTATTTTTTTCACGGACAATGGTTTGCAGACCCATTCAAGTCAATGGGTTCGTGAAAAAACACGGAGACACACAAGATTGTTATCCGCGTCCGTTTTTTTCCTATCATTTGCATGGCAAACTTGACTTAGATTTTTTTTTAACTTTCCTTCATGTTTGGAGATCCTCCAAAAATAAAGGAAGACCCACGGAAACAAAAACGGACACGGATCACGGAACAACGAAAACCCTTTTTGCGGACCGCAAAAAAATACTGTCGTGTGCATGAGGCCTAAGTCAGACGGTGGAGCCACCTTATTCCAGTTTCCTTCAAAATAATAAAATCTACACAACACCTAACCCAAACCCGAACTTTTTCACAGAAGTCCGGGTTTGAGTCTGGGTACCGAACATGCTGATTTCTCACGTGCGTGCAAAACGCATTACAATGTTTTGCACCTGCGTGGAAAAAACGCAAACATGGAACACAATTGCAGTGAAATCTGACTTGTGTTAGTGTCAAAATCGCACCATTTTTCCTGAACGCATCCGTCCCCAATCCGCAACGCCCGTGTGAAAGGGGCCTAATAGTCATCCATCATGGAGTCTAATGTGGTGTCATTTTGACAGGTAGATTAGTGCTGCATGCTGCGCTGTTTATTCTTTCTGTCACATCGTAAGGAACTTCTGTCAGAGGCTTAGAAGAGAGACTATGACAGTGGCGTGAGAATAGCCTTATTTTGTTAACATTTATCATTGTTGCTTCCTTGGGAGTACTCTGCTCGAAACGTCTTGTCACTAAGGGGTAGTTGTAGTGAAAAGGTTGAGAACCACTGTTCTAAATGATGTAACACTGGGGGAGTCACTTGTAGGAAGGATCAGGGTGTACTTGTACATCATAGACTAATGGTTCGAAGCTCTCCTGATAATTGTACCACGGAAATGTAAGTAAATGAGCGCCAGTCGACTTCCTATATGGACAATGACCCTATGTAAAAAGCTATGAGCATGCAGTGTCAATCAGCTGCTTCTAAGTCCAGCAGAACCTTATCATGAAATACAGGGAGTGCAGAATTATTAGGCAAGTTGTATTTTTGAGGATTAATTTTATTATTGAACAACAACCATGTTCTCAATGAACCCAAAAAAACTCATTAATATCAAAGCTGAATATTTTTGGAAGTAGTTTTTAGTTTGTTTTTAGTTTTAGCTATTTTAGGGGGATATCTGTGTGTGCAGGTGACTATTACTGTGCATAATTATTAGGCAACTTAACAAAAAACAAATATATACCCATTTCAATTATTTATTTTTACCAGTGAAACCAATATAACATCTCAACATTCACAAATATACATTTCTGACATTCAAAAACAAAACAAAAACAAATCAGTGACCAATATAGCCACCTTTCTTTGCAAGGACACTCAAAAGCCTGCCATCCATGGATTCTGTCAGTGTTTTGATCTGTTCACCATCAACATTGCGTGCAGCAGCAACCACAGCCTCCCAGACACTGTTCAGAGAGGTGTATTGTTTTCCCTCCTTGTAAATCTCACATTTGATGATGGACCACAGGTTCTCAATGGGGTTCAGATCAGGTGAACAAGGAGGCCATGTCATTAGATTTTCTTCTTTTATACCCTTTCTTGCCAGCCACGCTGTGGAGTACTTGGACGCGTGTGATGGAGCATTGTCTTGCATGAAAATCATGTTTTTCTTGAAGGATGCAGACTTCTTCCTGTACCACTGCTTGAAGAAGGTGTCTTCCAGAAACTGGCAGTAGGACTGGGAGTTGAGCTTGACTCCATCCTCAACCCGAAAAGGCCCCACAAGCTCATCTTTGATGATACCAGCCCAAACCAGTACTCCACCTCCACCTTGCTGGCATCTGAGTCGGACTGGAGCTCTCTGCCCTTTACCAATCCAGCCATGGGCCCATCCATCTGGCCCATCAAGACTCACTCTCATTTCATCAGTCCATAAAACCTTAGAAAAATCAGTCTTGAGATATTTCTTGGCCCAGTCTTGACGTTTCAGCTTGTGTGTCTTGTTCAGTGGTGGTCGTCTTTCAGCCTTTCTTACCTTGGCCATGTCTCTGAGTATTGCACACCTTGTGCTTTTGGGCACTCCAGTGATGTTTCAGCTCTGAAATATGGCCAAACTGGTGGCAAGTGGCATCTTGGCAGCTGCACGCTTGACTTTTCTCAGTTCATGGGCAGTTATTTGGTTTTTCCACACGCCTCTTGCGACCCTGTTGACTATTTTGAATGAAACGCTTGATTGTTCGATGATCACGCTTCAGAAGCTTTGCAATTTTAAGAGTGCTGCATCCCTCTGCAAGATATCTCACTATTTTTGACTTTTCTGAGCCTGTCAAGTCCTTCTTTTGACCCATTTTGCCAAAGGAAAGGAAGTTGTCTAATAATTATGCACACCTGATATAGGGTGTTGATGTCATTAGATCACACCCCTTCTCATTACAGAGATGAACATCACCTAATATGCTTAATTGGTAGTAGGCTTTCGAGCCTATACAGCTTGGAGTAAGACAACATGCATAAAGAGGATGATGTGGTCAAAATACTCATTTGCCTAATAATTCTGCACTCCCTGTAAAAGAGGTATAAGCTTGCGGCACAGGGACACAGTATTACCACCTTACAAAGCTTTAGTGTGGCTTCATTTGGAATATGCAGTTTAGTTTTGGATTCCAGTTTATAAAATGAATGCTTTGGAGCCATGATAAAGGACAGGGAGGGTTATTTATGTTAGTTAGGGTACTTTCACACTAGCGTTAGAGGAATCCGGCAGGCAGTTCAGTTGCCGGAACTGTGCAAATAGATACCATTTGTTTGCGGATCCGTCTGACAAATGCATTTAAAAACCGGATCCGTGTCTCCAGTGTCATCCGGTAAAACGGATCCGGTATTTATATTTTTCGCATTTTTAAAGGTCTGTGCATGCGCAGACCGGGAAACCGGATCAGTTTTTCCGGAAAAATTGGTACAGGATCCGGCATTAATACATTTCTATGGAAATTAATGCTGGATCCGGCATTCCGGCAAGTGCTGCGATACAGCCAAATACCGTAAAAGTGACTGAACTGAAGACATCTTGATGCATACCGAACGGATTGCTTTCCATTCAGAATGCATTAGGACAAAACAGAAGTGTTTTTTTTTCCGGTATTGAGCCCCTGTGATGAAACTCAATACCGGAAAACTTTAACGCTACTGTGAAAATATTCTTAGGCTTATTTCACATGGTTATTAGCTCATTCAGGCTGGATAATTGCCAGATGTTACCGTAATGCCTGCCGGCCCCATTGACTATAATGTATGCAGCGTTTTTTGTCCAGCCAAATCTCAGCGTATTTGCCAGGTAGAGGCCAGATTTCCACCGGATCCCATTATAGTCAATGGGGCCAGCGGGCATTACTGTAACATCCGGCAATGCCGATCCAGAGAGCTCTGGCAGTCTGTTCTCTGCTGTAACAGCCTGCCAGAGCAAATAACGCTAGTGTAAAACTAGCCGTAGTTATTGATTTTGTCTGGAGAAGAAGCAATCTAATGGGGACATGATTAACTTATACAAATATACAGTATAAATGGCCGATACAAAAAATATGGTGAAAAGCTGTTCCGTGTAAAATTCCCTCATAAGACAAGGGATGTTGCCTCATTCTCCAGAGACGAAAAGGATCTTTACCATAAGAGCTATGAATCTCGAGAATGGACTGCTAAAGGAGCTCAGAAGACGGGAAACAGTGGAAATTGAGGATTAGACTGGAGAGAGAGCTTGAATTTACACTTTGACATCTGTATATTTTAGCTTAATCCCACCATCTAGTATAATACTACTCCTATGTACAAGAATATTACTACTATAATACTGCCCCTGTGTACAAGAATATAACTACTATAATACTGCCCTCTATGTACAAGAATATAACTACTATAATACTGCCCATATGTACAAGAATATAACTAGTATAAAACTGTCTCCTATGTACAAGAATATAACTACTATAATACTGCCCTCCTATGTACAGGAATATAACTACTATAATACTGCCCTCTATGTACAGTACAAGAATATAACTGCTATAATACTGTCCATATCATGTACAAGACTATAACTACTATAATACTGTCCACTATGTTCAAGAATATAATTACTATAATACTGTCCACTATGTACAAGAATATACTACTATAATACTGCCTCGTATGTACAGGAATATAACTGCTATAATACTGCCCTCTATGTACAAGAATATAATTACTATAATACTGTCCACTATGTACAAGAATATAACTACTATAAAACTGCCTCCTATGTACAAGAATATAACTACTATAATACTGCCTCGTATGTACAGGAATATAACTGCTATAATACTGCCCTCTATGTACAAGAATATAATTACTATAATACTGTCCATTATGTACAAGAATATAACTACTATAATACTGCCCCTTAGGTACAAGAATATAACTACTATAATACTGCCTCCTATGTACAAGAATATAACTACTATAATACTGTCCCAATGTACAGGAATATAATTATCATAATTCGTCCCCCTATGTACAAGAATATAACTACTATCATTCTGCTCCTATGTACAAGAATATAACTACTATAATACTGCCCCCTATGGTCAAGAATAAAGTCATTAGAGGACCTACAGGGGCTGTCAGTCTCTTAGGTTTCCATAGAATGGCAAATATGTATGCACTGTTCTTCAGAGCATAACTGCTCACCTTCTCCTGTTTTTCAGCTTTTGTGTCAGTCTTCATTGCTGTCTAAGCATTCTATTCGTGTAAGGTGAATTCCCCTATAGATCCTATCCAGATAAGAGATCACTGCAGAGCAGAGAATTATTGGAGGAGGTCGATTAAAGTGAATTTCGGTAGCAACATGAATAAATGAAAGATGTAACCGAGTGAGGTAATTTTAGATATATTTATAGCTAAAATGCATGCTGCTCCTACTAGAGAACAATGTACCTGCAAGAAAGGGAAAAAAATCTTATTACAATTAATACTTGAAATTAAAAAGCACAAAAGGTGGAGGCGGAGAGATGTTAATAGTGTGAGCTTTCTTCTCCAGGAGCAAGGCAAAGTTTTTGTGGATGGCTAGAAAATATGTACCGGTAAGTATTTTTTCCACATAGAGCAATAATGATCAGTGGCCCAAAAGAGTGTAGTCGGTGGAATGCATTCACCTTGATATAAAATACATTATAACCAGTGAATCAGTTGAGGCTGATGCCTTCAATTAAACTGGAAGAGCGCAGGTGCCGGCACTGTTTCGCACTGCACCTGTTGGTGATGCTGGAGGGAAAGGGTGGGCAGGGTTATTGGCTACTAGTGATGTAGCCGGGGGAGGGTGTGACGGCGATGCTGGGGCGGGTGGTCCTGGGCACTTGATGGGTGGGTGTTTCTGGGCTCCTTTTGATTGAAAATCTGTCGGCGCCATGTTACAGAACAGGAGCAGATGAGTAGATATATATAGTTTTGTGGAAAAGATTCAGTACAATTTGTACTTTATTGATTTAAATTTCTGCTCATTCTGGGCTCTCAAGTCAAGCAGGCGGTCCTATCAGTGATTGACAGATATCTCTGTATACACAGTCATAAGTAGAAGGCTGCCAATCATTGATAGGACCGTCTGCTTTACATCAAGGCCCAGATTGAGCAGGAATTTAAAGAGGTTCTCCTGAAAAGATTTTAAATGGCCGCAAGCAACCTGTCCGAAAATGTGAGCAGGACTGGTTGCTTCCATTTGCAGAGCTGCCTAGGGGGTGAGGGGCCTCACTGCACTGTTCTACAATTTATGGTAATGATGTGATCCTGACTACCATATGCCCTCACGGCTGAGCAGCCTGACAGGAACGCTCATCAATCTGTACTATATGCAAGTACCAGAGCATAGTATGTAGTAAGTTGCTGCCCATTCACCCCCCTAGACATCTTGGCAAGTGGAAGCAAGCAGTCCTGCTCACATTGTAGGACAGGTTGTTTGCAGGGATTTTAAATCATTCTGAAAGAACCCCTTTAAATCAATGAAATGCAAGATATACTGAATCATTCCCCACAAAACTATATATCAATCTGCTCAGCTTCTTTTGTTCTATAATGTGTTGCCTTCAGCCCATAACCCACGTTGAAAATGACAGGTTCCCTTTAAACACTGGCAGCTTCCATTTACTACATAAAAATGTTTTGGCTACCTGAAGCCACCACTAGGGGGAGTGTACTGCATGTTGATTTTTCTGATTTACCAAGGGGTTTCCAGAAGGCTTGCTGACTTGGGACTTTCCTCTTAGTGGATGCAGAGTGCAGAGAGGATGGGAGTGGTTAGTTGGCTAGTACCCTATAGGGCTTTGTAGCCATAGGTGTCACTGGCACTGTTATGGGGAACCGTGGCAGACACTTTTGTGAGTGTCTGTTATGTGTGTGCTTCTGGCAGTGTTATGCAGGCACTGGCTGTGTCTATGTTAAAGGGGAAGTGGATATGTCTGGCAATATTACGGAGAACCGACTATGTCTGCCAAACTTATGGGGTTACTATGTCAATGTTATGGAGTATGGACGGACATGATTACGACAGACAATGACATGGTTGCATTTAGGTTGCCTGACAATGTTATGGGGGGCAATTACTATAGCCGTCAGTGTTGTGGGGATTCGCTCTGGTAGACAGGGTGTGCGGACGCAGTACAGAGGCAAATTACCAGTTCTTAAATCAAACTTCAGTGTTGATTCACACATAAAGCAAAAGCAAAACGTCACTTTGCAGTCTTGGTGTTAGTTTACACACAATGGAAAGTCCACATAGCAAAAAATCACGTTGTTGGCAGTCCTGCCTCCAGCAGTTCATAGCAGGCTTTTAGGAGGCTCGTTTCCCTTAGGCCTCTTTCACACGAGCGTGTCCGGATGCGTTGCGGCAAACCCACGCGAGTAGGTACGCAATTGCAGTCAGTTTTGACTGCGATTGCGTTCTGTTCAGTTTTTATTGCGCGGGTGCATTGGGTTTTGCACGCGCGATATAAAAAACTGAATGTAGCACCCAGACCCGAACGTCTTCACAGAAGTTCAGGTTTGGGTTCAAGGTTGTGTAGATTGTATTATTTCCCCTTATAACATGGTTATAAGGGAAAATAATAGCATTCTGAATACAGAATGCATAGTACAATAGGGCTGGAGGGGTTAAATTTTTTTAATTTTTTTTTAACTCACCTTAATCCAGCCGTCATCTCTTCTGTCTTCTTCTTTGAGGAAAAGGACCTTTGATGACATTGCGCTCATTACATGGCTTTTGCTTTATGTGTGAATCAACACTGAAGTTTGATTTAAGAACTGGTGATCTTTACCATGGTGATGGATCATGTGATGGACCATGTGATGAACGCAGTGACGTCATCAAAGGTCCTATTCCTCACAGATGAAGACAGAAGAGATGCCGGCTGCACGAACAAGTGGATTAAGGTGAGTTAAATTATTTTTTTATCTTTTTTAACCCCTCCAGCCCTATTGTACTATGCAGTCTGTATTCAGAATGCTATTATTTTCCCTTATAACCATTTTATAAGGGGAAATAATAATGATCGGGTCCCAATCCCGATAGTCTCCTAGCAACCGTGCGTGAAAATCGCACCGCATCGGCACTTGCTTGCGGATGCTTGCGATTCTCACGCAGCCCCATTCACTTCTATGGGGCCTGCGTTGCGTGAAAAACACACAAAAAAGAGCTTTCTGCGATTTTCACGCAACGCACAAGTGATGCGTGAAAATCACCGCTCATGTAAACAGCCCAATAGAAATGAAGGGGTCCGGATTCAGTGCGTGTGCAATGCGTTCAACTCACGCATTGCACACGCGCGGAAAACTCGCCCGTGTGAAAGGGGCCTTACAGACGGGTCTCAGCCCTCCAGCACGGCACAAGCCTCAGATCCCAGCACACACACCTCCTGAGCTCCACTGTCAGACTGAGGTAATCCCCCTCACCTGGCAGTGCTGGCTGTGTTTTAGGCTTGGCCAAATCCGGCCTGGAACATGGGGAGTAGCCACCCACCCGGCACTTTGACTACTCCCAGTAAGAGCCGTCCCGGATCAGCTATACAGCCATACTAACTATTAAGGTGTCAAACAGCAACTGCTGCTGACACATAAAAAACGGCTCTTACTCCACCGAGGCCAGGAACCTCTGTGACACATACCTATCATCCACGATGATTCCTTGTACCTTCTTAGGGTCCATTCACACATCCGCAATTCTATTACGCATTATGCGAAAGGGAATTGCGGACCCATACATTCCGGGTCTGCGATTCCGATCCTGAAAAAAATAGAACATGGCCTCTTCTTGTCCGCAATAGCGGACAAGAATAGGCATGTTCTCTTAGTGCCGGCAATGTGCGGTCTGCAAAATGCGGAACGAACATTGCCGCTGTCCGTGTTTTGCGGATCCGCAAAACACACACGGATGTGTGAATGGACCCTTACAGTGTTTTAGTTGGCACTGGAAATATTATGAGCCAATGACTATGCCTGACAATGTTATGGGGGCACTGACTATGACCACTTTCATACATTCATTATTTGGTTAGTATTTTGTGTCAGTATTTGTATACTGAAACGACGAGTGGACCTGACACAGAAGAGACACAGATCTTTCCATTACACATTTTCTCTGTAAATGATACAAGTACTGGTGCAAAATATTGACTGTGTAAAAGTGGCCTGAGCGTGTTAATGTTATGGGGGCAGCGGCCATGGCTGGCAGTGTTATGTGGGCACTGTCTATGTCTGACAAGCCCTTTCAGTGCCCCTCCACTATTTTGACTTGTCCACCTTGCTGCAGCCGTTATTATCCCCTCAATACTACACGCAACTTTTCTGCGTTGAACATACAATAGAAATCTCCAGACAAGCGTTACTTTCTTCTTTTGTATTGAATGCGCGGTTGGCAGCACAATGGTCTCTCTATAAACGAGTCAATTTCCAGCAGTGAGTGCGCAGATCTATAATCTTCAGGAGAGGAACAATTATTTCGCGGGGAAAGTCTAGACGCTTAGAAATCTGCGTTGATGTTTCCTGGTGGAGATAGATTTGCTCCCCCCTTGTGTCTGCCATGTCGGCTCTTTAATGATTTAACAGATGGATGTGACACGCGGGGGTCCGCACGATGCGTCTGTCTCATTTTTCCAGTCTGCAGGTTTTTGAGCAGCATTAGGATTCTAGCAAAAGTATTGGATCCCCTGGCGGATGTGCCCGGCTCATACATAATGTCTACTTGGCGGTATGTGTGCGGGTGTGTGTGTGTGTGTGTGTGTGGGGGGGGGCTGATTCTCCCAGATACAGGGTGAAGGAAGGGACAGATCATGAGCTGAGCAGGCGGTAGGGGAGAGCAGCAGACATCGCAGCGATTAATGTTTACTGAATGGGTCATTTTATCACTTTTTGACATTCCCCAATGGCGAGGTGTGAACAAGTCCTTGAGTCATCCTCTTCTGTCAAATTGTTATGAATTGCATTCAGCTGTTTTATCTATTTCTGGGAAAGCTGAGTGACTATGCATACAGTTGTCATTAGAGTTGTCATCTTTCTTACATATCTATTTACTGTACTTGGGTAGGTATTACTGAAATATGGGTATGAGAATTACTGTTTGCACCCATCTTTCGCAGAGTACTGTGTGGCAGGTCTCCCTACAGTAGCTATGCAATGGAAAGCATTACAGAATCTGGAAGTGAAGAGAAGTGGGGTGCGGGTAGAGTCTCTACATAGCCATGCAGATTTACTCCATCGGAGTTGTTATCATACCTTCAAGCATTTTAATCCTAAATCATCTGATATTTATAAGCCCTGTCCCTATTCAACATGAGAACGTTTATCATGCTGTCCCCTATGTTCAAGAATATATTAGCTATAATACTGTCAACAAAGGTTCAAGGATATAACCACTATAGTACTGATACTATGCAGGGCCATTTTTAATATTGATTGGACCCTGGGCAAGAATTTACTTGGGCCCCCTGGATCCCGCCTTCCCACACCCTAGCATGCAATCACGCCCTCCACCACAACACACACCAAAAAAATCCACACACCTCGTAGAGTAGTAAACTTTAATAATGATGAGTGTCCACTAGAGGTGTTCCTTGGCAGTAATGGAAATACAGCTTTTTTTTCTGAAAAGGCAGTGTTTACATTAAAAAGCTTGCAGAGACATGCTATAGACACCAGAACTACTACGTTTAGCTGTTGTGGTTCTGGTGACTATAGTGTCCCTTAATATAGAGAGGAAAAAAAAATGAATCAGCACAAAAGTATCAAATGAAATGGCGGTATCATTATTCTAAAAATAAAAAAAAAAGCACAACTTCTGACACAAATATATAGTATTTTTCAGATTACTTTTTTTTTTTACAATTTGCAGATAGTGCTCTACTACTAACCCCTCCATCCACCCCTACATACAGGGTAATACAGCGCCACATACCTCTTACATCCAGTGACGTCTCTTTGATGTAGATGTTCTCTTTCCTCATCTTCTCTAATAATACCCTCTTTTAATGCCCTAGTTGAGCTAATGTCCCCATAGTGCCACCATAATGTTCCAGTATAAAATACCCCTATATAGTGCCCCCCAGTAAATGCCCCCATAGTGCTCCTCTATCCCTTCTTCCTAGTCCCCCCCATAATGTACAGTATAAAATACCCTATATATAGTTCCCCGGTAGATACCCTCAGTGTCCCCCATAATTTGCAAGTGTAAAATTCCCCTTCTTAGTGCCCCCTATAGATGAACCCATAGTACTCCTCTCTCCCCTTCCCCATAGTACCCACCATAATGTGCCCAGTATAAAATGCCCCTATACAGAGACCCCCATATAAAATTCCCTTCTTTGTGGCCTCAGTAGATGCCCCCACAGTGCCTCCCAATAATGTGCCAGTAATATGTGCCCCATAGATGCCCCCACAGTGCCCCCCAATAATATGCCAGTAAGATGTGCCCCCATAGATGCCCCCCAATAATGTACCAGTAACAAGTGCCCCCATAGATGCCCCCCAATCATGTGCCAGTAACAAGTGCCCCCATAGTGCCACCCGATCAGGTGCCAGTAACAAGTGCCCCCATAGATACCCCCAATCATGTACCAGTAACAAGTGCCCCCATAGATGCCCCCCAATCATGTGCCAGTAACAAGTGCCCCTATAGATGCCCCCTAATCATGTGCCAGTAACAAGTGCCCCCATAGATGCCCCCTAATCATGTGCCAGTAACAAGTGCCCTCATAGATGCCCCCTAATCATGTGCCAGTAACAAGTGCCCCCATAGATGCCTCTCAATCATGTGCCAGTAAGTAGTACCCTATTAAAAAAATAAACACTTATGCTTACCTCCATCAGGCTGGCAGCAATGCGATGCAGACCTCTTCCGGCCTGTGTACTGCGCTGCACGGCTCAGGCCTTCTTTGTACAAGAATATAACTACCATAATACTGCCTCCTATATGCAATAATATGACTCCTAAAATACTGCTCCCTGTGGGGAACTTAGATTTTGAGCCCCATTGGGGACAGCTTGATGCCAATGTCTGCAAAGCGCTCTGGAATATAGCAGCGCTATGTAAGTGCGTTAAGTAAATAAATAAAAATAAAAAATAACTACTATAATTCTGCTCACCATGTACAGAAATATAACTACTATAATACTGCCTCCTATTTACAAGAATATAGCTACTATAATACTGCCCCCTAAGTATAAGAATGTTAATCTGCTACATACCTACAGTGGATATAAAAAGTCTACACACCCCTGTTAAAATGTCAGGTTTCTGGGATGTAAAAAAATGAAACAAAGATAAATCATTTCAGAACTTTTTCCACCTTTTGATGTGACCAATAAACTGTACAACTCAATTTAAAAACAAACTGAAATCTTTTAGGTGGAGGGATGAAAACAAAACAAAAAACTAAAATAATGTGGTTGTATAAGTGTGCACACCCTCTTATAACTGGGGCTGTAGCTGTGTTCAGAATTAAGCAATTACATTTAAAATCATGTTAAATAGGAGTCAGCATACACCTGCCATCATTTACAGTACCTCTAATTAACCCCAAATAAAGTTCAGCTGCTCTAGTTGGTCTTTCCTGAAATTTTCTTAGTTGCATCCCACAGCAAAAGCCATGGTCCACAGAGAGCTTCCAAAGCATCAGAGGGATCTCATTGTTAAAAGGTATCAGTCAGGAGAAGGGTACAAAAGAATTTCCAAGGCATTAGATATACCATGGAACACAGTGAAGACAGTCATCATCAAGTGGAGAAAATATTGCACAACAGTGACATTACCAAGAACTGGACGTCCCTCCAAAATTGATGAAAAGACGAGAAGAAAACTGGTCTGGGAGGCTACCAAGAGGCCTACAGCAACATTAAAGGAGCTGCCGGAATATCTGGCAAGTACTGGCTGTGTGGTACATGTGACAACAATCTCCCGTATTCTTCACATGTCTGGGCTATGGGGTAGAGTGGCAAGACGAAAGCCTTTTCTTACAAAGAAAAACATCCAAGCCAGGCTACATTTTGCAAAAACATGAAGAGGGCATTGGCAATACCACCACACCACTTACCATACCTAATCCACCCCCAATCCCATAGAAATAAATACACAAAACCACTGCTTGGATTTAATCGGCCACAGCAGCCGTTTATTAAATAAATACATAACATAATTAACATATAAATTAACCAATGACGAGGGAGGTCCTAGAAGCCCCAATAACCTCATAAACACCAATAAAACCTGCGTCTCCATCTTGCCCCCAGCCGTTAAACCCAGCTCGGAGGCAGCAACTGATGGATGCGTAGTTAGTTAATACCAGCTCCTCAATGAGATCCAGCCCCTCCCACGGGGCCCTCCCATCCTCAGGTACCACCATATTCTTCCACTTCAAGGACCTCCCCCGCCTCCACGACTGCCGCGACAAAAGAAAAAGGAACCCAACCCCAGCCCCCACACCGCAATCACCAAAGGGCCGGGAGGGTGGGCGTTTTCTTGCCCTGGCCGCAATGCTCTCTCTCCCGCCTCCTCCTCCCTCACGCCTGCTAGCCACACCCCCCGCTCCCCTGGCAACTAGCGCCTAAGCTTTCCCTACCTCCACACTTAACCCTTACCTCGCCTGTCCCTTCACTGCCACCGCCTCTTCATGAACGGCCTCCCCCACCGCTGCGCTCCTCGTCCGGCCTGACTCATCTGAGGTCTCCCAAAAACATGTGGGAAAAGGTGTTATGGTCTGATAAAACCAAGGTAGAACTTTTTGGCCATAATTCCAAAAGATATGTTTGGCGTAAAAACAACCAGAAGAACACCATACCCACAGTGAAGCATGGTGGTGGCAGCATCATGCTTTGGGGCTGTTTTTTCTTCAGCTGGAACTGGGGCCTTAGTTAAGCTAGAGGGAATTATGAACAGTTCCAAATACCAGTCAATATTGGCACAAAACCTTCAGGCGTCTTTCAGCATGACAACGACCCAAAGCATACATCCAAATCAACAAAGGAATGGCTCCACCAGAAGAAGATTAAAGTTTTGGAATGGCCAAACCAGAGACCAGACCTGAATCCGATTGAAAATCTGTGGGGTGATCTGAAGAGGGTTGTGCACAGGAGATGCCCTCGCAATCTGACAGATTTGGAGTGTTTTTGCAAAAAAGGGTGGGCAAATCTTGCCAAGTCAAAATGTGCCATGCTGATAGACTCATACCCAAAAAGAATGAGCGCTGTAATAAAATCAAAAGGTGCTTCAACAAAGTATTAGTTTAAGGCCTCTTTCACACGACCGTATGGCTTTTTCAGTGTTTTGTGGTCCGATTTTCACGGATCCGTTCCGTTTTTTTGTTTCCGTTGTGTTTCCGTTTCTGTTCCGTTTTTTCGTATAGCATAATACAGTAATTGCATAGAAAAAATTGGGCTGGGCAAATTGGGCTGGGCATAACATTTTCAATAGCTGGTTCTGCAAAAATGGAACAGATATGGAAGACATACGGATGCATTTCTGTATGTGTTCATTTTTTTTTTTTGCGAACCCATTGACTAGAATGGAGGCACGGAATGTGATTTGCGGGCAATAATAGGACATGTTCTATCTTTCAACGGAACGGAAATACAGAAACGTATACGGAACGCAAAAAACGGCCCGTAAATGGAAATAAAAAATGGTTGTGTGCACACTTATGCAACCATATTATTTTATTTTTATATTTTTCTTCCCTCTACTGAAAAGATTTCAGTTTGTTTTTCCATTGAGTTGTACAGTTTATAGGTCACATTGAAGGTGGACAAAGTTCTGAAATTATTTATCTTTGTCTCATTTTTTTTACATCACAGAAACCTAACATTTTAACAGGAGTGTGTAGACTTTATATATCCACTGTAACTACTATAATACTGCCTGCTATGTACAAGAATATAATTACTATAATACTGCCCCCTATGGACACTTCTTTAGAACTGACTCGTGATGATGAGCTGTAGGTTGTGGTGGGATTCTCTGGGGCCATGCAGTAGTTGGGGTTGTTGGCGGCGGCAGTGTTAGTGTTGTGATCAGCATATGTTGATCACTTGCTAATTCCCAGACAGTATAATTAGGCCGCTCGCTTCTGATCACATCATGCAGCAGCTGGAAGTCACGGCGATGTCAGTTCTACTCAGTGGATTTACTGACTCAGCAAATGCAATGTGTAAATGATTCCACTGATGAGCAGTGCAAGGTTTTTTTTTTGTTGTTTTTTTTAATGTTGCCGCAGAGCTCAGATTGCCAGGAGTCTGAAGCAAATGTCACATCAGAAGTAGCATCTGCACTCGGTAATCTCCTATTTTCCTTCACTCTGCTGCCATCTACTGGTTTTGTCATTGTTTTACATGTGCCCCTTTCATTTCAAACTTGTCAATTAAAATGTTGAGTTTTAGGGGATGCACACATAAATTGTGACTGTGATCTTTGGCTGGCAGCTCACTCCTCTCCAACTTGCCATCTATATGATAACAGTTTTAGCTGCAACTTTCATGTAATGGGATAATAAAGGCTAAAATATCCTAGGACTTTTATACTAGGACTCCCATACATAAAATTTGTAAGGCCAGGAATTTATTTATTTTTTGGGCATAATTGCTACCTAAATTGCTTCCATACACTATAGTATACTTTGGGTGTAACTATATGTAAAAAAATAAAATAAACATAACAATTGAGAATATACAGTATATAAGCATTATGCATCCCCTTGGTGCAGCTGTAGCACCCTAGACCAGGCATGGCCAACCTGAGGCTCTCCAGCTATTGTAAAACTACAATTCCCACCATGCCCTGCTGTAGGCTGATAGCTGTTGGCAGTCTGGGCATGCTGGGAGTTGTAGTTTTGCAACCTCTGGAGAGCCTCAGGTTGGCCATCCCTGCCCTAGACCCTCATAAGAGGCTTACCAAGTCAGAAGTGCCTGGCCGTATCCATAACTTCTCTTCTCCTAACTTAGTTCCTCCCTATTGTGAGCAAATGCTGATATCAGAAGATATGGGAGAGCCCAGCACGGGCCACAGTGTTCTTCGAAGTAGTCGTCACTTTGACGTACAGTATATGTTATAAATTCTAACATTTCTGATTCAAGGCAATGATCATTTTATTGGCTTGCAGAATTCAAATAAAAACATTAAAAAATAAAAAAAAAATCATGAAGCCAATGGTAATTTAAACATGAAATAGATATATTTAAAACTTAAAAAAAATGTCCACTTCAAGTTAGTAACGAGTATAATGAAACCTTTCTCGCGTTTATGTATCTAGCTAATTAGTGTAAATTTGAAACAAAAAAGAAAGTGAAAAAATATACTGTACTGTGCAAAAATTTCAAGCAGGTGTGGAAAAAAAGCTGAAACGTAAGAACGCTTCCAAAACTAGAAGTGTTAATAGTTTATTTTAACAAAACGCAAAGTGAAGGAACAAAATAGAAACTTAAATTAAATCAATATTCGGAGTGACCACCCTTTACCTTCAAGACAGGGGCGTATCTATAGGGTAAACAGGGGAAGCGGCTGCTTTGGGGCCCAAACTCAGAAGAGGACCACTTAGGAGGAGGACTAAAAGATTTTATTGTCAGGGCCCCCCTCTACAGTATTATAATATGACAATATATACAGTGACACTTTAGGAAACAGATGGAGCCGGGCCTTGCCTGAGAGCGAGATCTTGACTAGTCTCATGAGTGGGGGTTGCACAGGAGGCAGGAGTTGCAAAAAAAAATTGCTGGGGGAGGGGGGCCCTTTTAAAACGTTGCTGTGGGGGCCTTGGCATGTCTAGTTACACCACTGCTTCAAGACATCAATTACCTTCTAGGTTCACTCGCTGTTTTTGAAGGAACTTGGGAGGGAAGTAGTTTCAAACATCTTGAAGAACGAACCTCAGATCTTTTGCAGATGTAGGCTTGCTCAAATCCTTCTGTCTCTTCATGTAATCCAAGACAGACTGGATGATGTTTACATCAGTGATCTGTGGGGACCATATCATTACTTCCGGGACTCCTTGTTCTTCTTTACACTGAAGTTAGGTCTTAATGACATTGGCTGTATGTTTGGGGTTGTCCTGATGCAGAATAAATGTAAACTATGAATACTTTTATTTTTGAAAGCATTTTTACTTTGCAGCATTTTCCACACCTAAAACTTTCTACGCGCTGTTGTATACATTGTATTTTACTAATTTGTCATCAGGTTGAATCAGTGTAGTATTGATATAAACAAATGATAAAACAAACAAAAAAGAAAAGAAAGAATATTTATAAAATTTCTAATGCAATTAAAAATTTTTTGAAAATAAAATAAAAAAAGTATGGATATTATAGATCTTTTTGGTCTAATTTGAGAAAGTTTTTTTTTTTTTTGCCCTTTTACAGAATTACTTTAGCAGAAAGCCCTATTACTGTGGATAATTGTTGCAGCGACTTCAAAGGCCAGTAGCAGCTGAAATGTACTAGGCAGACAATAGCGCAACAGGCGGCATTGTACGGCAGCATTGTGTTCTGTAACCAGCTAGACAAAGGCACAAGCACTGCCACAAAGAGCTGCTATTTTACTCCCGACAGACACAAAGCCTAAAAATGACTCCAGCCCCTTGAGCCGATTTTACACAGAGTTATAATTAGAGGAAACAAAGGCGCTTAACTACACTGTAACAACAAAACTGGCACAAGGAAGAGCCATGCCAACAGTGCTAGTGCCTGGCATGGAAAGGGTTACTGTCACTAAGGTTGCATTCTGCCAGATGTCTCACACTCTACTTGGGGGCACAGGACAATGATACACTGACACTTGAGTGACAGGACAATGACACACTGACACCTTGGGGACAGGAGGATGACACATTGACACTTCAGTGACAGGACAATGACATATTGATATTTGGGGGACAGGATAATGACACACTGACACTTGGGGGACAAGACAATGATACACTGACACTTGGGGGACAGGACAATGATACACTGACACTTGGGGGACAGGACAATGACATATTGATATTTGGGGGATAGGATAATGACACACTGACACTTGGGGGACAAGACAATGATACACTGACACTTGGGGGACAGGACAATGACATATTGATATTTGGGGGACAGGATAATGACACACTGACACTTGGGGGACAGGATAATGACACACTGACACTTGGGGGACAGGATAATGACACACTGACACTTGGGGGACAAGACAATGATACACTGACACTTGGGAGACAGGACAATGACATATTGATATTTGGGGGACAGGGCAATGACACACTGACACCTTGGGGACAGGAGGATGACACACTAACACTTGGGGGACAGGATAATGACACACTGACACTTGGGGGACAAGACAATGATACACTGACACTTGGGAGACAGGACAATGACATATTGATATTTTGGGAACAGGACAATGACACACTGACACTTTGGGGACAGGACAATGACCTATTGATATTTGGGGTACAGGACACTGTCATAAATTCCTTCTTCTGGCTGACTGTGGTTTGTGGTGGTTAGATTCCCCCCAGGGAGCCATGGACCTATATAACTGAATGTAGCACCCCTTTATCTTTTATAATGCGGCGAGTGAATAATAAACATTGCCCTTTACCCCATTACTTAATTACCTCTTTCTGATAACGGAGAAATCAATAAAGCCATAAAACGTGTCTTTATGAGGGTCGCCGGGATCATGTCATGGAAATTAATTCTTCCTAATGAAATGGCTTTTCCCACAAGCTGTAAAGTGTCGGCTCTTTAATATTTTATGTGCAGGAGACAGATCTGAGCTCATCTTGGTGATGCGGCGCTTTATGGAGCTGTAATTGTTCCGCTTGTTATTATTGACTTGTCATTCCATATGACTTTTATTTTCCATGCAACTGTAGTGAGTATAGATCCAGTTATGTGCGGACTGCAGGACGCATTCATATGCATGCTGTACGTTACTTCTCCTGTCCTGTATACTGGGTGCAAATCTCAGTATCTGCTCTTACTCTGTATATATGGACACTGCACAGTACCACTTCTCCTGTCCTGTATACTGGGTGTAATTCTCAGTATCTGCTCTTATTCTGTGTATATGGACACTGCACAATACCACTTCTCCTGTCCTGTATACTGGGTGTAATTCTCAGTATCTGCTCTTATTCTGTATATATGGACACTGCACAATACCACTTCTCCTGTCCTGTATACTGGGTGTAATTCTCAGTATCTGCTCTTATTCTGTATATATGGACATTGTACAGTACCACTTCTCCTGTCCTGTATACTGGGTGTAATTCTCAGTATCTGCTCTTATTCTGTATATATGGACACTGCACAATACCACTTCTCCTGTCCTGTATACTGGGTGTAATTCTCAGTATCTGCTCTTATTCTGTATATATGGACATTGTACAGTACCACTTCTCCTGTCCTGTATACTGGGTGTAATTCTCAGTATCTGCTCTTATTCTGTGTATATGGACACTGCACAGTACCACTTCTCCTGTATACTGGGTGTAATTCTCAATATCTGCTAATATTCTGTATATACAGACACTGCACAGTACCACTTCTCTTGTCCTGTATACTGAGTGTAATTCTCAGTATCTGTTCTTATACTGTATATACAGACACTGCACAGTACCACTTCTCTTGTCCTGTATACTGAGTGTAATTCTCAGTATCTGTTCTTATACTGTATATACAGACACTGCACAGTACCACTTCTCTTGTCCTGTATACTGGGTGTAATTCTCAGTATCTGCTCTTATTCTGTATATACAGACACTGCACAGTACCACTTCTCCTGTCCTGTATACTGGGTGTAATTCTCAGTATCTGCTCTTATTCTGTATATATGGACACTGCACAGTACCACTTCTCCTGTCCTGTATACAGGATATAATTCTCAGTATCTGCTCTTATTCTGTGTATATGGACACTGCACAGTACCACTTCTCCTGTATACTGGGTGTAATTCTCAATATCTGCTAATATTCTGTATATACAGACACTGCACAGTACCACTTCTCTTGTCCTGTATACTGAGTGTAATTCTCAGTATCTGTTCTTATACTGTATATACAGACACTGCACAGTACCACTTCTCTTGTCCTGTATACTGGGTGTAATTCTCAGTATCTGCTCTTATTCTGTATATACAGACACTGCACAGTACCACTTCTCCTGTCCTGTATACTGGGTGTAATTCTCAGTATCTGCTCTTATTCTGTATATAAAGACACTGCACAGTACCACTTCTCTTGTCCTGTATACTGAGTGTAATTCTCAGTATCTGCTCTTATTCTGTATATACAGACACTGCACAGTACCACTTCTCCTGTCCTGTATACTGGGTGTAATTCTCAGTATCTGCTCTTATTCTGTATATAAAGACACTGCACAGTACAGCTTCTCCTGTCCTGTATACTGGGGGTAATTCTCAGTATCTGCTCTTATTCTGTATATATGGACACTGCACAGTACCACTTCTCCTGTCCTGTATACTGGGGGTAATTCTCAGTATCTGCTCTTATTCTGTATACATGGACACTGCACAATACCACTTCTCCTGTCCTGTATACTG
This sequence comes from Bufo gargarizans, assembly GCF_014858855.1. Classification (NCBI taxonomy): domain Eukaryota; kingdom Metazoa; phylum Chordata; class Amphibia; order Anura; family Bufonidae; genus Bufo; species Bufo gargarizans. Next base: position 320,848,083 of record NC_058085.1, on the reverse strand, counting down.
GGTGTAATTCTCAGTATCTGCTCTTATACTGTATATATGGACACTGCACAGTACCACTTCTCTTGTCCTGTACACTGGGTGTAATTCTCAGTATCAGCTCTTATTCTGTATATATGGACACTGCACAGTACCACTTCTCCTGTCCTGTATACTGGGGGTAATTCTCAGTATCTGCTCTTATACTGTATATACAGACACTGCACAGTACCACTTCTCCTGTCCTGTATGCTGGGTGTAATCCAGAGTATCTGCTCTTATTCTGTATATATGGACTCTTTTAATTTGTAAATAAATAAACAAAAGGCCATAACAATATCTATACACAGAAACGAAACACATTACTAAAACCCATCCCGACCAGTCCACCACCCCACTAGAACCTACAATACTATTCACGCTTAAAACACTTTTGTAACCCCATACTATACATATTTGCATCTTACACTTAGTTATATACATAAAATCCATTAAAAAAAATAAAAAAAATAATATATATATATACAGACGTGGACAAAATTGTTGGTACCCTTTGGTCAATGAAAGAAAAAGTCACAATGGTCACAGAAATAACTTTAATCTGACAAAAGTAATAATAAATTAAAATTCTATAAATGTTAACCAATGAAAGTCAGACATTGTTTTTCAACCATGCTTCAACAGAATTATGTAAAAAAATAAACTCATGAAACAGGCATGGACAAAAATGATGGTACCCCTAACTTAATATTTTGTTGCGCAACCTTTTGAGGCAATCACTGCAATCAAACGCTTCCTGTAACTGTCAATGAGACATCTGCACCTCTCAGCAGGTATTTTGGCCCACTCCTCATGAGCAAACTGCTCCAGTTGTGTCCGGTTTGAAGGGTGCCTTTTCCAGACTGCATGTTTCAGCTCCTTCCAAAGATGCTCAATAGGATTGAGGTCAGGGCTCATAGAAGGCCACTTTAGAATAGTCCAATTTTTTCCTCTTAGCCATTCTTGGGTGTTTTTAGCGGTGTGTTTTGGGTCATTGTCCTGTTGCAAGACCCATGACCTGCGACTGAGACCAAGCTTTCTGACACTGGCTAGTACATTTCTCTCTAGAATTCCTTGATAGTCTTGAGATTTCATTGTACCCTGCACAGATTCAAGACACCCTGTGCCAGACGCAGCAAAGCAGCCCCAGAACATAACAGAGCCTCCTCCATGTTTCACAGTAGGGACAGTGTTCTTTTCTTGATATGCTTCATTTTTTCGTCTGTGAACATACAGCTGATGTGCCTTGGCAAAAACTTCGATTTTTGTCTCATCTGTCCACAGGACATTCTCCCAGAAGCTTTGTGGCTTGTCAACATGTAGTTTGGCATATTCCAGTCTTGCTTTTTTATGATTCGTTTTCAACAATGGTGTCCTCCTTGGTCGTCTCCCATGTAGTCCACTTTGGCTCAAACAACGACGGATGGTGCGATCTGACACTGATGTTCCTTGAGCATGAAGTTCACCTTGAATCTCTTTAGAAGTCTTTCTAGGCTCTTTTGTTACCATTCGGATTATCCGTCTCTTAGATTTGTCATCAATTTTCCTCCTGCGGCCACGTCCAGGGAGGTTGGCTACAGTCCCATGGATCTTAAACTTATGAATAATATGTGCAACTGTACTCACAGGAACATCTAGTTGCTTGGAGATGGTCTTATAGCCTTTACCTTTAACATGCTTGTCTATAATTTTCTTTCTGATCTCTTGAGACAGCTCTTTCCTTTGCTTCCTCTGGTCCATGTCGAGTGTGGTACACACCATATCACCAAACAACACAGTGATTACCTGGAGCCATATATATAGGCCCAATGGCTGATTACAAGGTTGTAGACACCTGTGATGCTAATTAGTGGACACACCTTGAATTAACATGTCCCTTTGGTCACATTATGTTCTGTGTTTTCTAGGGGTACCATCATTTTTGTCCATGCCTGTTTCATGAGTTTATTTTTTTACATAATTCTGTTGAAGCATGGTTGAAAAACAATGTCTGACTTTCATTGGTTAACATTTATAGAATTTTAATTTATTATTACTTTTGTCAGATTAAAGTTATTTCTGTGACCATTGTGACTTTTTCTTTCATTGACCAAAGGGTACCAACAATTTTGTCCACGTCTGTATATATATATATATATACACACACACACACACACACACACACACACAATATACACAAACTATATACAACTTATAAATCTAACTAAGGCTACTTTCAGACTTGCGTTTGGAGCGGATCCGTCTGGTGTCTGCACAGACGGATCCGCTCCTATAATGCAAATGACGGTATCCGTTCAGAACAGATCCGTCTGCATTATATAAAAAAAAAATATGTAAGTGTAAAAGTTATTCAGACGGATCCGTCCAGACTTTGCATTGAAAGTCAATGGGGGACGGATCCGTTTGAAATTGCACCATATTGTGTCAGCTTCAAACGGATCCGTCCCCATTGACTTACATTGTAAGTCTGGACGGATCCGTTTGGCTCCGCATGGCCAGGTGGACACCCGAAAGCTGCAAGCTGCGTTCGGGTGTCCGCCTGCTGAGCGGAACGGAGGCCAAACAGTGCGAGACTGAGGCATTCTGAGTGGATCCGCATCCACTCAGAATGCATTGGGGCCGTACGGATCTGTTCAGGGCCGCTTGTGAGAGCCTTCAAACGGAACTCACAAGCGGAACCCCGAACGCTAGTGTGAAAGTTGCCTAACACACCACTATTCCACAGCAAATACGCAAACTGATAACCCCCAAAGTTTCCAAGGGGATAAACCCCGAGCTTTGAGAAGTCCTAGTCCTTCCTTTTTTTTTATATATGTATATAATAGAACAGAAAAATATTTACACTCCCTCCTCCCTCCAAGCCTCCCTCCCAACCTAACTAAACCCTACTAAACATAACAATACTAATATAATAATATAATATTAACATAATACTAACATAATACAAAACATACCTATATAATACAATATAGAACACTATAAATACAATATAGATACCATAAACCAATACTATTACACCCAAACCAGCTATGGTTTGGTACCCGTAAGCCTTTCCATACTTGCATTACTACAAAACAAAAACCTATGAGTGTGCTATATCAGCCCACCACCAGAAAAAGATTACTACTCAGCTAAGGAACCCCAAAACAGAAGCCCCTCCACAGACGAGAGGCCTTGGGGTCCCCCCACCTTTCGTACTCAAGAGAGCGTACCTTCACCAGGTCACCCATGATGTTCCTATATACAGTCTCCATGGGGAGGATTTTGCGACTCTTTGTTGACACTAAACACCGTGCACACCATAGTCACTGCACTGACTATGGATAAAGTGAGACTGTCTTTGAAAGCCCCATAGGCCCACTCCGCATACGACATGGTCTCCACCTCTCCCTTCACCAGACCCCACCGTCTCAGGATTCTCAGAACCGGGGCAACATAAGCTGGAAGATATCCATGTGGAGCACGTAGGTCTTTCACTCGCCCTCCTGTCTGCCATTCCTGGAAGAAGAACCGAAACCATTCCCTACAGGAAATTACCCACAAAGGAGCCCTCTCTTTCCAGAGGTTTGCAATATTAATTTTCAAAAAGGTATTTGTTAAGAATACCACCGGGTATTAAAGACCAGCTCCCTCCATAGTGAAGGCTTTGAGAGTATTAATAATAAATTGCAGGATATACTGGGAGTGGTAAATGCTACTAGTATTTCGGTTGTAGATCTGGCCTCCTCCCTTGCAGTAGTACAAGGGGACGTTACTATAATAAGGGATGAAATGACGAAGCTGAGGGTAAAGGTTAAGGAATTGGAAACCACAGTAAATTCTGTTACTGTAGAGAATGGGATACTAAAGAATAGACTAGAAGAGGTTGATGAAGACCGTGCTTGGTTAAGAAGGAAAATGGTAGAGCTGGAGGATAGGTCTTGTAGATATAATTTGCGATTAGTAGGCTTCCCGGAAGGGGTAGAACAGGATAATCCGCCGAATTTTGTTCAGAAGTGGTTGGTGGAAAGTTTGGGTTCAGACTATGACGCATCCTCCTTCTGTGTGGAAAGGGCCCACAGAATCCCATTTAAAAAACCCCCTCCAGGTGCCCCCCCTAGGGCAATCTTAGCAAAATTTGTATGTTCAAAGGACCGTGATTGGGTTCTTAGACGAAAAAGAGAAAAATCTGAAATATATTTTGATAGTAATCTGATTTCAATATTTCCTGATTTTTCACGAGAGACCTGTAAGATCCTCACCTGCTTTGCACTCCAGGGGAACCAAGAGGGGTCCTCGTGGAGTTGCGGGACAGGTTATGCGTGTCTCTGATGCACCAGCGCTGACCCCTTTGCGAGCCAGTGCGGAGATGCGTTCGCGTGGACATCGGAGGGGAGGACCGTCGGAGTCCCGGGGACAGAGTGGCCAGGCGAGTGACAAGACGCCGCGGCCAGGGTTGTCTCCGGTGTCTCCTGCGACTTCCGTTTCCGCATCTGGGTCCACGCGCTCGCATATTCGCGCTGAGTCAATCATGCGTCCGTGCGTACGCACGAGGACAGGTTCGCAAAGGGATACACGGTCGTGAGTACGCGCTTCTTATGCACTTCGTCGACCAGTGGCGCATATTATACTGACTCACAAGAGCAAAGTGGATTAGGGAGCCAGCCATGGGTTAATCAACTTGTGATTGCCTTAGGCCTTGTACTCAGGTGCAGGGCAATTTGTTCACTTATGGTAGTGGACACTTGGCACCCTGGGATTGGTCAGCAGGCATTTAAAAGGAGGTCTCTCAGGGTGATCAGTGCCCACTGTTATTTTCCCTCAACCAGGTATAGGTCACAACTCCTAGTGACTGAAGACTGCCAGGAACTTTGTCCTTACAGCGGACCCAAGATCTGGAGTGACTCGACTGCCAAGTGCACAGCATCATTCAGCACTGGTTGGGACTATTCCTGGAATCTCCTTGCCTGTTTTTTTTGTTATTATTTCTTGTTACCAGCAAGTGTCCTGGACGTTTATGCTTCTGGTGAATAAACACCTTTTTGCTTTCATCACTGGTCTGTTTGTTGGTGCCTTGCATTACAGAACAGTGGGCCCAACTAACAGTTGCCATGGACAAGATCCAGCAGCAGCTGAATGAATTAACGGGAGCCGTTAACCTGCTGTTCCAACGACGCCCAAATATACCAGCAGCCGCTGCAGCGCAAATCCAAGAGCAACTGACAACTGTGATGGAGGAGGTTCAGCAGCTTATCCAGGGAGCCTCAGCACTACCCGTCACTATCGCAAGGCATCAAACAGAACCTAAGATCCCTCTGCCTGACCCCTTCACAGGAGAACGACAGGAGTTCTTAAACTTCAGGGACTCCTGTCTCCTTTATTTCCAGTTACGACCGATGGCTTCTGGCACTCTCAGGCAGAGAATTGGGATTGTAATGTCACTGCTACGTGAAGACCCCCAACGTTGGGCATTTAACTTGTCTCAAGACCATACAGCTTTTTCGTCAGTGGATGCCTTCTTCGAGGCTATGGCTGTGATTTACGATGACCCGGATCGTACTCACACCGCAGAGACCAATCTTGAGCATATTCAACAAGGCCGCCGCCCAGCTGAAGAATACGCTGCAGAATTCAGGCGATGGGCAGCTTTCACCACCTGGGGCGACGCAGCCCTACGCCATCGCTTCCGTTTGGGACTTTCGGATGCGGTCCGGGATCTTCTTTTGGCCTTACCTACCCCCTTCTCGTTGGAAATGGCTATCTCTCAGGCAATCGATGCCGACAGGCGAATCCGTGAGAGGCGAGTGGAACGGTCGTCTCGGTTTTCATCCCCTCGACCACATCCAGGGCCTCTAAAATCGGCCGAAGAGCCAATGGAGGTTGGATCCTCCCATCTCACACAGGCAGAATGAGCTCGTCGCCAACAGAAAGGCCTGTGCCTATTTTGCGGGAAGTCTGGACACCTCGTTAAAACCTGTCCCCTCCTGCCGGCGGGAAACGAATGAACCTAGGGGGCATAGAGGAGAACCCCCTAGGTGCTATTATCCCTCCTCCAAGCCGGGTGATGGTATCCATATCCTTACGGTGGCAAGACAAGGTCCATGAGTTGTCAGCACTAATCGATTCTGGGGCCGCTGGGAATTTTGTGGACTCAACCTTGGTTCGTCGACTTGGCATCCCGTTGATCCAGCCGAAAACCACCATGTCAGTGACCGCGATTGATGGTTCCCCTCTTCAAGATGGTCGTGCAGTGTGGATGACTCCGGGAATACAGGTAACGGTGGGGGCTGATCATCGGGAGACCTTAAGCCTTTTTGTCCTTGACATGCCATCCACTCCCGTGATTTTGGGTCTCCCTTGGTTAAGGCTCCATAATCCAGTAGTGGACTGGCGCTCGGGTCTTATCTGTCAGTGGAGTACGGAATGCCTTACTAAGTGCATTCGTCCCGACCTGTCACTAGCCTCCATGGAAGTATTAAGTACTTTACCACAGCAGTATCATAATTTCCGAGATGTGTTCAGTCCTCAGGGGGCTGATGTATTACCTCCCCACAGGTCATATGATTGTCCTATAGACCTGTTGCCAGGCACCATGCCATCACGAGGGCATCTTTATAATCTCACTGGGCCTGAGGTTCAGGCTCAGCGGGAGTATATTAAAGAGAACCTTGAGAAGAATTTCATTCGTCCATCCACTTCCCCTGCTGGAGCTGGATTCTTCTTTGTGGAGAAGAAGGATGGAGGCTTGAGACCTTGCATCGATTATCGTGCCCTTAATCGGATTACGGTGAAGAATCGGTATCCACTGCCTCTGATTGATGATCTGTTTTCTCAGGTGGCAGGGGCCCGAGTCTTCACCAAACTCGATTTAAGGGGTGCTTATAATTTAGTTCGCATTAGAGAGGGTGACGAATGGAAGACCGCATTTAATACCAGAGACGGGCATTACGAGTATCTCGTGATGCCTTTCGGTCTCTGTAATGCTCCCGTGGTCTTCCAGGAGTTCATCAACGATGTTCTCAGAGATTTCTTGGATAGATGTGTTGTTGTCTATCTAGATGACATACTAATCTACTCCTCGGATCTGGTCTCTCATCGGAGACACGTGTGTCAGGTTTTCCAGAAGCTGAGGGAGAACCGCCTCTATGCCAAACTTGAGAAGTGTCTGTTTGAGGTGAAGGAGTTGCCTTTCCTGGGGTACATTATCTCAGAAAAGGGATTGGCTATGGACCCATCCAAACTTTCTGCTGTCTTGGATTGGTCTCAACCTAAGGATCTTAAGGGGTTGCAGCGTTTCTTAGGCTTTGCCAACTTCTACCGCAAGTTTATTAAGAATTTTTCTGCGATAGTAGTACCTCTCACCAACCTCACTAAGAAGGGAGCTAATCCTTCTAAGTGGACGAGAGAGGCAGTCAGAGCCTTTGAGACGCTGAAACAGGCCTTTTGCACGGCACCAATTCTTACTCATCCAGACACCTCCAGACCTTTTGTTCTCGAGGTCGATGCCACAGAGGAGTAGGGGCAGTTCTCTCACAGTATTCTGGGGACCCCGAGAGGTTACATCCCTGTGCCTTCTTCTCTCGGAAGCTCTCTCCAGCCGAGTGTAATTATGATATCGGCAATAGAGAGCTTCTGGGAGTAAGATTGGCTTTTCATGAGTGGAGACATTGGCTAGAGGGTGCAGAACATCCCATCACTGTTTACACTGACCATAAAAATTTGGAGTATCTAGAGAGTGCCAAAAGACTCAACTCCCGACAAGCCAGGTGGGCATTTTTTTTCACCCGCTTCAATTTCCGCCTCACTTATAAACCAGGTTCCAAAAACGTGAAGGCAGATGCCCTGTCCCGCTGCTTCCCTGAGGCTGCTTCCGTCCTGGACTCTGAGCCAGAAACCATTCTCCCAACTAAATGTTTTCTTGCTGCCCTGGGGGCTGCAGAAGTAATGGAGGACTTGTCCTCTCTTCTTGAGCCCTCACAGGCAGAGAGTCCACCTGACAAACCCGAGGGTCGATGGTTCGTACCCATTAACCTTCGATTGGAGGTCATCCGACAGCTTCATGACTCAAAGTCTGCCGGGCATTTGGGTGTTAAAAAAACACTTGCCCTTGTTAAACGTCACGTGTGGTGGCCCAACATGTCCGTGGATGTTGAGGCCTATATCCAGGCATGAACTGTTTGCGCCAGATGTAAACCGTCCCGGTCTGCCCCTTCTGGGACTTTACTCCCACTGCCTATTCCCCAGGCTCCATGGACTCACATTTCCATGGATTTCATCACAGATTTGCCAAGGTCCTCTGGAAGTACGGTAATCTGGGTAGTGGTGGACCGTTTTAGTAAAATGGCCCATTTTATCCCACTCCCTGGATTGCCCTCGGCCAGAGAATTGGCAGATCTGTTCTTGAATCATGTCTTTCGATTACACGGAGCGCCGGATGACATTGTTTCAGACAGAGGAGTGCAATTCATCTCCCGCTTCTGGCGTTCTTTCTGCTTCCGATTGGGTATTAATTTGTCTTTTTCTTCTGGTTTTCACCCAGAGACCAACGGTCAGACGGAAAGGACTAACCAGACCCTGGAGCAATATCTCCGGTGCTTCGTGTCAGACTGCCAGGAGGAATGGGCAGCGTATCTACCCTTTGCGGAGGTGGCTTATAATAACTCTGAGCATGCTTCCACTAAGATGTTGGATACCTGCTCACCAGGTGCATGCGGATGAGTTGGTGGCAGCCTTTCACCGGGATAACCCGGGGAAAGCTTGCTTGGAGTCTTCAGAGCCGCCTCCTCGAGGGGGGGGGGGGGATAATGTAAGATCCTCACCTGCTTTGCACTCCAGGGGAACCAAGAGGGGTCCTCGTGGAGTTGCGGGACAGGTTATGCGTGTCTCTGATGCACCAGCGCTGACCCCTTTGCGAGCCAGTGCGGAGATGCGTTCGCGTGGACATCGGAGGGGAGGACCGTCGGAGTCCTGGGGACAGAGTGGCCAGGCGAGTGACAAGACGCCGCGGCCAGGGTTGTCTCCGGTGTCTCCTGCGACTTCCGTTTCCGCATCTGGGTCCACGCGCTCGCATACTCGCGCTGAGTCAATCATGCGTCCGTGCGTACGCACGAGGACAGGTTCGCAAAGGGATACACGGTCGCGAGTACGCGCTTCTTATGCACTTCGTCGACCAGTGGCGCATATTATACTGACTCACAAGAGCAAAGTGGATTAGGGAGCCAGCCATGGGTTAATCAACTTGTGATTGCCTTAGGCCTTGTACTCAGGTGCAGGGCAATTTGTTCACTTATGGTAGTGGACACTTGGCACCCTGGGATTGGTCAGCAGGCATTTAAAAGGAGGTCTCTCAGGGTGATCAGTGCCCACTGTTATTTTCCCTCAACCAGGTATAGGTCACAACTCCTAGTGACTGAAGACTGCCAGGAACTTTGTCCTTACAGCGGACCCAAGATCTGGAGTGACTCGACTGCCAAGTGCACAGCATCATTCAGCACTGGTTGGGACTATTCCTGGAATCTCCTTGCCTGGTTTTTTTGTTATTATTTCTTGTTACCAGCAAGTGTCCTGGACGTTTATGTTTCTGGTGAATAAACACCTTTTTGCTTTCATCACTGGTCTGTTTGTTGGTGCCTTGCATTACAAGACCCAAAACAAAAGAAGATCTTTTTCCGAAGTTAAAAAAAGATTGATTTCAGCTAAGATTAAGTATTCAATGTTATACCCTGCTAAATTAAGAGTGGTACACAACGATTCTGTTTATTTTTTCATCACACAGGCGGAGGTGGGGCAATGGCTGGATTCCAGGGGTTTATGAAATAGTATGAAGAGGTGGAGAGGAGGGAGGTTAATGAGGGGAGGTGGCGGGGGGGAGGTTTGGTGGAAGGTGAGAGGTTGATGGGTATTGTAAAACGCCTTGTCAACCATGTAGGGGGATTTTTGGGGGAGGGTTTGTTTTTTAGGGAGGGATTGGCTGCTGTTCTCTGCTACGTGGTTGTGCGTGCCTCTCCGCTGAGATTGGCGATACCACTACTCATAGGATATGCCGTGTAATATCTTATGTTGGAATGTGAAAGGGTTGGGAGACAGAGTGAAGAGGACGGTGGTTTTTGACCTTGTGGTCCGGCATCTGCCCGCGATTGTGGCACTACTAGAGACCCATGTAACAGCTGACAGGATTTACACATTGAAAAGGAGATGGGCCTCTCTGGAGTACCACGCCTGTTACTCTTCTTATGCAAGAGGAGTTAGTGTTTATATTCATCGAGGGGTGGAGTTCCAACCGCTAGACAGTTCCATCGATAATGAAGGGCGATATGTATTTCTTCATGGATATTGGAAAAGGCAGGAGGTGATTTTGGCGTTTATTTACATCCCCCCTCCATTTAAAGCAACAGTTCTCTCCCATCTAGCTCAATATATATCTACCAAAAATCAATGTTCCGTATTGGTGGCGGGCGATTTTAATGCGGTTCCGGACCCTGAGTTGGACCGATTTTCTTCACTCTCTGGACACGGTCGCAGTGGGTCCCCTTTAACTGCTGTGTGCCAGGAGTTGGCGCTGATTGATATCTGGCGCCACCTCTATGGCAATAAAAAAATCTTTTCATGTTTTAGCCAGTCATACGGGTCTATGTCCCGTATTGATTTGGCTTTTGCAAGTTGGGATCTGTGCGGTCGAGTCCGGAGGATGAGGTATGAACCTCACGGAATTTCGGATCATTCCCCGGTTCTGATTGGGTTTGTGGAGGCCCCATCTGTAGGAAGAACTTTTAAATTAAATTCGCACTGGCTAGAGGTTATTGGGGAGCAATCCCGAATAGACCAGGATATTCAGGAATTTTGGGGCTTCAACGTAGGTTCGACTCACATTCATTATGTGTGGGATGCGTTGAAGGCCCATATTAGGGGTCTCTACTTCAACAAAATTCATAGATTCAGAAAGGAATCACGACGAAGGGAAAATCAACTGACAGATACAGTAAGGAGTTTGCGGGCCGCACTGATTGACAGTCATAATGAGCAATCCATCACTCAATTAAAGGAGGCTAACTCTCAGCTTAAGACATTGTTATATAAAAAAGCACATCACAAGCTGCTATTTCAGGGCCAGAATAGTTTCTGCGAGTCTGGTAAAACGGGTAGGTTCTTGGCTCGTTTGGTGGCTAACCAGAGAGTGGATACCAATATAAAAGAAATCAGGAACTCACAGGGAATTGGAGTAAGATCTGCAGAAGAGATTAGAGAGGAATTTGCAAAATATTATTCTACACTCTATGAATCTGAGTCTATGTTTAGTCGTACTGACATGGATCAATACCTTCAGCAACTGGCGCTTCTCCAACTAAATATCCAGGATAGAGAAATATTGGACTCCCCCATTCGTTTGGAGGAACTCCAAGCGATTCTTCCGTCTTTAAAGTATAGCTCATCTCCTGGCCTAGATGGATTGCCTTTCGAAATTTATAGGTACCATGCTAAGTCCCTCCTCCCAATCCTTCTTCGGGTCTTTAATGAATCCTGTGTACTCGGCTCTCTACCACCATCATTTAGAGAGGCAGTGATGGTTTTGATCTTGAAGAAGGATAAGGACCCATGCGATGTGGGGTCATATAGACCTACAGACGTGGACAAAATTGTTGGTACCCTTTGGTCAATGAAAGAAAAAGTCACAATGGTCACAGAAATAACTTTAATCTGACAAAAGTAATAATAAATTAAAATTCTATAAATGTTAACCAATGAAAGTCAGACATTGTTTTTCAACCATGCTTCAACAGAATTATGTAAAAAAATAAACTCATGAAACAGGCATGGACAAAAATGATGGTACCCCTAGAAAACACAGAACATAATGTGACCAAAGGGACATGTTAATTCAAGGTGTGTCCACTAATTAGCATCACAGGTGTCTACAACCTTGTAATCAGCCATTGGGCCTATATATATGGCTCCAGGTAATCACTGTGTTGTTTGGTGATATGGTGTGTACCACACTCGACATGGACCAGAGGAAGCAAAGGAAAGAGCTGTCTCAAGAGATCAGAAAGAAAATTATAGACAAGCATGTTAAAGGTAAAGGCTATAAGACCATCTCCAAGCAACTAGATGTTCCTGTGAGTACAGTTGCACATATTATTCATAAGTTTAAGATCCATGGGACTGTAGCCAACCTCCCTGGACGTGGCCGCAGGAGGAAAATTGATGACAAATCTAAGAGACGGATAATCCGAATGGTAACAAAAGAGCCTAGAAAGACTTCTAAAGAGATTCAAGGTGAACTTCATGCTCAAGGAACATCAGTGTCAGATCGCACCATCCGTCGTTGTTTGAGCCAAAGTGGACTACATGGGAGACGACCAAGGAGGACACCATTGTTGAAAACGAATCATAAAAAAGCAAGACTGGAATATGCCAAACTACATGTTGACAAGCCACAAAGCTTCTGGGAGAATGTCCTGTGGACAGATGAGACAAAAATCGAAGTTTTTGCCAAGGCACATCAGCTGTATGTTCACAGACGAAAAAATGAAGCATATCAAGAAAAGAACACTGTCCCTACTGTGAAACATGGAGGAGGCTCTGTTATGTTCTGGGGCTGCTTTGCTGCGTCTGGCACAGGGTGTCTTGAATCTGTGCAGGGTACAATGAAATCTCAAGACTATCAAGGAATTCTAGAGAGAAATGTACTAGCCAGTGTCAGAAAGCTTGGTCTCAGTCGCAGGTCATGGGTCTTGCAACAGGACAATGACCCAAAACACACCGCTAAAAACACCCAAGAATGGCTAAGAGGAAAAAATTGGACTATTCTAAAGTGGCCTTCTATGAGCCCTGACCTCAATCCTATTGAGCATCTTTGGAAGGAGCTGAAACATGCAGTCTGGAAAAGGCACCCTTCAAACCGGACACAACTGGAGCAGTTTGCTCATGAGGAGTGGGCCAAAATACCTGCTGAGAGGTGCAGATGTCTCATTGACAGTTACAGGAAGCGTTTGATTGCAGTGATTGCCTCAAAAGGTTGCGCAACAAAATATTAAGTTAGGGGTACCATCATTTTTGTCCATGCCTGTTTCATGAGTTTATTTTTTTACATAATTCTGTTGAAGCATGGTTGAAAAACAATGTCTGACTTTCATTGGTTAACATTTATAGAATTTTAATTTATTATTACTTTTGTCAGATTAAAGTTATTTCTGTGACCATTGTGACTTTTTCTTTCATTGACCAAAGGGTACCAACAATTTTGTCCACGTCTGTATATCGCTTTTAAATACGGACTACAAGATTTTTGCCAAAATTCTGGCTTGTCGACTGAAAAGGGTTATAGCTGGTCTGGTTCACCCTGACCAGACGGGCTTTATCCCAGGTCGCCATATACAGTCGAGTATATATAGGGTGTATTTGAATTTGTCTGTTGGGGGTAGTGTGGACCACTCCGTCCTGTCATTAGACGCCGCAAAGGCGTTTGACAGGATGGAGTGGTCTTTTTTGTGGGCTACAATGTCTCATTTTGGCCTTGGGAACTCTTTCTTGGAAATGACTCAAATGCTATATGAACAGCCGGTTGCATATATTAATATCAATGGTAATACTACTTCTCCTGTTATGATGCGAAGAGGGATGAGACAGGGTTGTCCCCTGTCTCCTCTCCTCTTCGCGCTCTTTATAGAACCGTTGGCTTGTCAGATCCGATTAGAGAGGGGTATAGATGGCTTCGGGGTGGCGGGAGTGAGCGACAAAATAAGCCTATATGCAGACGACGTGATCTTGTTTCTAGATCAGGGGTGGAAAATCCTTCCGTATGTCATTGAGGTAATAGAACACTATGGTAAATTATCAGGCTATATGATTAACTGGGCAAAGTCATCGCTCCTCCCGCTGAACCGGAAAGCTCTAGATGTGGGTAGCCGAGTTCGTGTTTTGGCGCCTAATGATACATTAGATTACTTGGGGGTTAAGATTGGGGTGCCTATAAGCAGGTATTATGAGCTCAATCTGGCCCCAGCTTTGGATAAAGTTAGGACCAAAGTTGGCGCTTGGCGGAAATTGATACTGGCACAGATAGATCGAATCGCACTGATCAGGATGGTTATTTTGCCTATGGTTTTGTTCCCGATGTGTGCTTCTCCTATTTGGATAGAGGATATCTTCTTCTATAGACTGGAGACCTTGATTAATGACCTAATTTGGGGCAGGAAGAGGGTGCGTATAAAGCAGAGATATCTATGGCTGTCGGAGGCAGATGGTGGGCTGTCACTTCCCTTTTTTCAAGGTTATTACTTTTGTGCACAGATTCAGCGGTGTTGTAATTGGAAAGAGAGCTTACTTTCACGGTACTTGAGTAAAGTTTGCGACAAACCAATAGATAATATTTTTTCATGGTTGGAAACTGGGTCCATGGGAATGAGAAAGGCCTTGTTGATCCCTTTTTCAATACAGAGGGTGTGGAATAAGCTGAAGGAGCTTCTTAAAGTTCCCGGACCGTTTGTCTTCACCCCTCTGTGGGGGAATGGGGACCTGGAGGAATTTTTCAAAATTACAGAGTTTGGGTATTGGACACGTAAAGGCATTAATAGGGTGTCTCACTTATTCCACTTAGGTCGATTTAAATCACTCTTGGAATTTGGCTTAACCGACATTTCACCATTAGATTTATTTATGTATGCACGTTTGAAACACGTATTTGAAGCCTCTAGGAATAGGGGCCGTATTTTCCCACAAGAGAATATATTTTTTGACTATTGTGACGCTCAGAAGGACCAGAAGGTGAAACTATCTCGATTATATGCTAAACTCCGAATGGCACTGGCTACTGTAACACCCTTTAAAAGCCCAGGTAAATGGGAGCAAGAGTTAAATTGCCCTCCTTTACAGTGGCCTAATATCTATAGGAATGTGAGAAGGGCGACAGTATCCAGTGCTCACAGATTGATTTAATTTAAGATCCTTCATAGATTATATTATACGCCCAAAACTCAAGGAAAGTTCCCCCAAAATAGGGATCGGGACTGTTGTTGTCCTAAATGTGGAGAGGTGAATGCTGACTATGCCCATTTACTTTGGAGTTGCAGCAAAATAAGAAAATATTGGGAAGAGGTTTTCTCTGCCCTACAAAAGGAATCATCAATGAACTATAACCCGGGGATCTTGATAGTGATCTTTGGAGACTATAGTTCAGAAACGGAAGTCCCCCCTCAGGTTAGACGGGTCTGGATGAGAGGATTGATGGTAGCGAAAGCTATAGTGGTCAGGTACTGGGGCTCTGCCTCCCAGCCTTCGTCAAGGGAGTGGGATTCATACCTTCAACAAATTAAAATATTCGAGGATAGCGAAAGGAATCGGAGAGTTGCACACAGAGCCACGTAGAAATAACTAATGTATTTGTTGTATGTTGCATTTGATTGAACTGAGGGGAACAGCAGCCAATGGGGGGGGGGGGGGAGGGATGTTTATGAATCTTATATTGTATACATAGATGCGATGGATATGATATATACTGTTATACTTTATACATTAATGTGATTGATATTGGTCTATGTACTAATTCTATGTTTTTATAAAACAAAAATAAAGACAATATTAAATTAAAAAAACAAAAAAAAACAGGGATTGGCAACCTGGCTGAGCTGTAGATCAGCTGTAATATTATAGAAAGTATCAAAGAACTACCGTTATAGAAATGTCTTCCTTCATACGCTACACAGCCGGTTCTCATACAAGATGCTCATCATTTAAAAGATATTTTAAAATTCAATAACCAGCTAAATGTTTTGCCTCACTATATTTTAGTAGGCAAAACTTTTTTAAATTCTTCACTGATACGAGAGGCTGCACGTGGCCTTCTGTTATGCATGTGCTTTGTATTTTTTATGCTGTTTGAGGATCACATATATTTATAGAATATTTGTACAATATTTTTTGCTGTGTAAATTAAGTAATAAATGCTTAAAATTAAAAAAAAAAAAAAAAAGAATACCACCGGGTTGACCATATCCAACCCGCCTAGTCTCCTTGTGCTGTAAGTAACCTCTCTCTTGATAAGTTTTAGCCTGTTTCCCCACAACATCTGGAAAAAGAGGCTGTAGACCAGAGCCCAGAGAGACCCTGGCAAAACACAAACACTGCTTAGATACAGAAGCACGGGAATCAGGTAGGCTTTGCACAGGTGAACCCTTTCCCTGAGGGATAAAGAACATCCCTTCCAACGGTCCACCTTTTGGGCGACATCTTTTAGTCTACTCACCCAATTTTGCTGATGATAATCTCCATCCTGGCCAAAATTGATGCCTAAGATCTTTACAGACTTCTGGGGTTCTGGAAGAGTGCCCTGGAGATCGAAGACAGGATCCCCTTCCCCCAGCCAGAGAGTCTCACATTTGTCCCGGTTGATCTGAGACCCAGAAATCTCTGAATAGCGGTCCACCTCCGACATCACCCAGCTCACCTCCTCTTCCAAAGAGGCAAGAATGGAGACATCATCGGCGTACACCATCACCTTCAGAGATGGCCCCCGCACCGCCAGTTCCATCCCCACCCCCGCCAATGGTCCACGATCTACCCTTCTAATGAAGGGATCAATCGCAAACACATACAGCAAAGGGCTTAAAGGACATCCCTGGCGGACACCAGAAGCCACCTCAAAAGGTCGACCCGACCAACCGTTAATCAACGGGAAACTCTCCGCCCCTTTGTACAAAGTTTTTAACCAGTCTACAAACCTCCCGGGTAGACCATACCACAAGAGAACGGACCACAGGTACTCATGGTTCACCCGGTCAAAAGCCTTCGCCTGGTCCAAAGATAACAGAAACCCTTTCCAAAGGCTCCACGGCTTCTCGGACACCGAGAACGGCGCTAAAAGCGCTCCGACCGGGAACAGAGCAGTGCTGAGCCTCAGAAAGAAGTCTTGGTGCAAACTTTACCAATCTGCAGAAAAGTATTTTTGCCAGAATCTTCCTGTCCACATTGAGAAGCGATATGGGTCTCCAGTTCTCAATGCGGGATGGATCTTTACCCTTTGACAGAATAATCAGGGCTGACTTACTCATTGACTTTGGCAGAGTGCCCAAGGAAAGACACTCGTTAAACACCTCGGTCAAGAGAGGAACTAATTGTTCCTTGAAAGCCTTGTACCACTCGGATGTTAAGCCATCCGGACCTGGCGATTTCTTGGGCCTAAGCCCATCAATGGCCAGTCCCACTTTCTCTTGTCTGATAGGTTCTGCCAAAACATCAAGAGAGGGGTCTATTCCTGCCTTGAGAATAGCTTCAGCCAAGAAAGCTGAAAAACTGTCCCGATTTAGTTCTTTCCTACCCAAGAGGTGAGAGTAGAAAGACCTGACGACCTCCAGGATCCCTGATTTGGACCTATTCAGGGAACCCGTACTGTCGACCAGGCCTACCACAAATTTACTTTTTACTGCCATCTTACAGTTTCCAAAGGGGTTGGGTGAGCGGTACTTCCCGAAATCCTTTTCAGCTACCAAAGAGGCGTATCTATCGTACTGACACCTCTTGAGCAAGGATTTCACACGAGAGATATCCTCACGGCTACCCCCCGTCGAAACCAGTCTTTTAAGTTTCTTCCTCAGTTCCTGGTACAGACAGTATCTGTCCCAGCTCCTGAGGTTAGAAAGCTCATGGAAAAACCTTGCCGTCCTTTTTTTGAATATCTCCCACCACTCCGACTTACTGTTGCAGAGGTCCACCAAGGGTTCCTGGCTCTGAAGGAAATCCTCAAAGGACTGTCTTATTGTCACTTCTTCCAGGAGAGATGAATTCAGCTTCCACATACCTCTGCCCATACAGGGAGTCTCTGCAACATTCAAAGAGAAAAAAATCAAACAGTGGTCGGAGAATTCCACTTTTACGGCTTCTAAAGCCGAGAAAACAGCCTCCTCCTTTAAATAAAACCTATCTATTCTAGACCTACGATTTCCCTGATGAAAGGTGAAATCCACATGGTCTGGCTTATGCCGTAAATGGGCGTCCACTAGACTAGTATCCTCAACTATCCTAGACAACACAACGCTATCAGCATCCAGCCCACCTTTGGAGCCTCCCCTATCACAGGCCCTCGTCACATTGTTGAAGTCCCCTCCAAAGATCACTTGCCGGCTGGTAAAAAGAAAAGGCTTAATCCTCATGAGGAGACACTTGCGGTCCCACTTACTCTGTGGGCCGTAGATGTTTATTAGTCTCAATTCTTGTCTCCCCATGAGGACATCTAAAATCAGGCACCTTCTCATTTCTAACTCGATTATCCTCCTGCATTCCACTCTTTCGGTGGTCTTAAAAAGTACCGCTACCCCGCTACGTGGCTTGGCCGCAAGAGACCAGAAAGACGGACCTAGCCGCCATTCTCGCTTGGCTTTTGCCAGCAGAGTTGTACTTGTTAACCAGGTCTCTTGCAAAAACAAAATATCAGCTTCAATACGGCTGAAAAAAATCAAAGGCCAGGAAACGAGCTGCGTCTGACTTAATACTGGCAACGTTAATGCTTGCCAGTGTCAACAGGGTGAGTTCCGCCATCATTGATGATCGAGTTAGATAGCCTTCTTTTTCCCCACCCCACCACCATCAGCATTTTCATCTGAACCATCACACTCCTTCTGTCTTTTCAAACATACAGAGACATCCATACCATCCTTTTTGCCCAAGGTTCCAGGCTTGGCCCCCCCTCCAGAAGGTAATTTACCCCCCGAAGGACAGGGCCCGGCAGCCTGTGAGGAAGCCCCCACGCCTTCTGGCACCACACCCTCCTCCCCCCCAGCTGAAGCAGTTGGGGGATCCTCGTCAAGGGCCTGGTATCGATTAGAGACTTCCACCAGAGGGGACCCAGTTGATTCTTCCTTAGGCCTCTGGTCAAGGATAAGTGGGACAGATGGGTCCCACTCCAGAGAGGGCTTACGACCCTCTCCTTTCTTCTTCTTCTTACTCCGCTTGTTCCTCCTACCCTCCAACCACGCTCTGCCACCCTCGTCCAAGCTTTCGCCGTACGAGGAGACAGGGTTGGCGGATGGGTTAGCCTCCAGGTTGGGCCTCTGGTTCCCCATCGTCGCTGTACCCCGGGTCACTACAACCGGGATCCTCAGCCAGACCAGCTGAAGGGTCAGCTGCCACCTGTTCCCTATCCTTGCGGCGTTGTTCTAGCCGCCTGATCTTGGACGGCCTTTGCTTCTTCGGATCCTGCCTGCTTCTTCCAGCGCTAGTAGTTCCAGCGCTTGTCCCCTCACCAACTGATTCAGTCTCGGCAGCAGGCTCCTCCCCAACCACAGACCCAGCCTCGCGGCTAGTGCCTGCCTGATCTTGAGCCCAGCCCTGAACCCTGTTGGCGAAGGCAAGCAGACAGCGACTAAACGGGTGACCTAGGTCCCCACAGAGGTTGCACCGGATCCGCCTACAAGATGCGGCAAGATGATCAGTGTCCCCACACTTGGCACACATGCGAACATCGCATTGTGCGCTAAAGTGGGTGGGACTGCCACACTTGTGACAGACCTTTGGCTGGCCCCTATAGAACACCATAATCCTATCCCTTCCTATGAAGGCAGAGGAGGGAATATGAGCAACAGAATTGCCCCGATCAAACAGCTCCATGCTGAAGGTCCAGGCACCTGACCAGATGCCATGCTCATCGAGCACCTTGGCGGGGAACTGCCCCACCCTACCATATCGACTAAGCCAAGTCATGATGTCTACACTAGACAGTGATTCATTACAGGTCAAAACGGTCACTGTCTTCACAGTCGATTGGCGGGTGATGGCCTCGACGGCAAAACCCCGCCACTCCGGGGTGTTCTTCATCAGCTCATATTTAGACCAGAAAAGCTCCAAACCCTCCGGCCTAACAAAGCTGACGTCGAACATAGCGGTGCCGTAGGGATGTATGAGCGCAAAGATGTCATTCGTGACAAACCCCGCCCCCAGAAGAAGTTCCACAACAGTCTTCCTAGAAGGAACTGCTGCTTCCTTACTCCTCTAATAGAGACAGGCCACATTCCTACGGTCCCTCCCCGGTGTGGGGTGAGTCCATACGATCTCACCCCTCCTTTGTTCTCGGAAGGTCCTAAAACCATGCCTTTCTGTCCAAAAAGCTAGGTCAACCGTCCCTCCCTCTACCTGTATGTAAGTCCCCGGTCCTTTTTTTAGGGCCTCCAGGAGGCGCCGTTGCAAGTCACCCCCGCCCGGAACCTTGGGCAAAGAGTCACCTGAAACAACACCCGCATACGTCTTTGTTTTTGCCATCCTCTCTCTCACATCCTTCCTCATTGCTTCCTTCCGCATAACTTCCTCCTCTTCATCCACTTCCGTATCCGCATTATACTCCTCAATCAAAGCATCCTCATCCACCATCTCAATTTCTTCCTCATCCACAATCCCATTCACCAGTTCATTTGTATCCTCATTTATAACCTCATTTACGTTCTCATTCACCCCCACAGCCACCTGCACATCATTACCCACAATCCCATTAACAACCATATTTGCATCCATATTTGTTTTTGCATCACCTTTCACTCCCCCTGGACTGGTCGGGTTCCCTAAAGAGACCAGAGAATCACTGGGGGCGGGCCCTGAGGAGCCCCCGGCAAAACCCGCAGGGGACTCCCCACCTCCCGCACCCCCCACGGCCCGAACAGTCCTGGGATAATCGACCATAGTGTTCGCCCCAGGTTCCAAAGTCTTTACACCTTCCAATGATTTTAATGGTCTTTTCACAATATCAACAGTTTTATCAGTTTCTAATGCTTTCTTCTCCTCTTTCTCAGCACCACCACCTTGAACCTTGTCCACAATCATCACATCCTTGTCCGCCACACTGTTTGGGGTTTTACCCCCTGCGCTTCTTTTGACCACCCTACCACTACAGGAAGGGGGGGGGGGGCACCTCCCGTCACCATCTTAGAATTAATCTCCCGCACTGTTTGACCCGATTCCACTACAGGAACCGGGCTGGGCACAGCAGCGGATTCAAAAGGCACAAATCGAAGCACTTCTTCCATTACAGTTTTATTTTTCTCCTTTGTGATTTTCACCATCTCATCCTCAGGGACCTTCTCATCCCCAAAATACAGTCTGCCCACCGGGGACTCCAGCTGCCTGACTTCCAGCATTAGCCTTCCCCCAGACCCGCTTACATCCCCGGAGGCGGCCGCAATGAGGTCTGAGGGGTCCCCCTGGCCACAAGGCAGAGAGTCCGCCTCTGAATCCTGTGTTCCAGGAACCACCTTCCCCTGGCTCCCAGCCTGCTGCCCTGACAGACTGGGGCCAGGCGTATCGGACAGTCCAGACATGCCCTCAAACCTGCAGTCATTCCTGAATTTCTCCAAGAAAGGGCCGCCATTTTCCTCAATGGCGGCCCGCTTCTCCTCCAAAACCGCGATTATCTCCTCCAACTTCACCAGTCTGGAGGAGAGGATTGCCTTCTTTGTTTTAGGCGCCATTTTAACTTGCATTTGTACATTTTTATATTCCACATTTAGTCTTTTTAATTCCCTCTTGACCTCCTCATGTATGTTCAAAAAATATGCTACCCGGGAGGAAAAGGTTTTTGAAGACTCCTTAGGGCCCAAAGTACCCCAATTGTGCAGTCTCTCAGCCGCTGGGCAGGAAGAACCCCCGACACCAGGCTTCTTTACAGGAACTTTTTTGCCGGGCTGAGGCACCAACACAGACACACCACATGCTGAATCACCTACCTCAGCCTCTGGCCTCGTCACCTTCTCCACGGCCTTCCCTGTATCCCGTCCCACAGTCCGTCCGGCAGCTTGTCCAGCCACTGTACTTTTCATGTGTTCACCCGCTGCTTGTGCAGCAGCGGGCCTTTCCACAGCATCCTGCTTTCTTGGGTGCTGACTCAAATTGTCCAGAGAGGATCCCAAGCTGGCTGCTCTCCTGGGACCCCTCCGGACCTCACCTGGTACTCCATTGGGCTCACTGCAGGGATCGCGGCGCTCCTAGTAGCAGGGCCCCTCCTGCCCGTGGCACTTGCGGGGCTGCCCTCCATTACTTGCGACCTTGCGGCCGCTTGCTGCGGAGTCTTCATATCCGCGTCGTCGTCCACCTCCAGTAGCGCCGAGGTATCTAAGCCCAGGTCTCCAGTCCTGGAGGCCCTCCTCTCCACTCGCGCATCTCCGCCGCGGCTGCCGACACGTGGTGATGAACGCCGGCAGCCGGAGGCCCGGGGATCCAAACCGGGAGAAACCACCACCCCCTGGGGAAAGGGTAGCAATTCCCCCGGCAAACAAAGTGCTGGTAAGCCTCCCGGACCTCACACACCCACAAACAACAGGAAACAGGAACAGGAAGGAACAGCAACTCCTCCCACCACTTCTCCTGTCCTGTATACTGGGTGTAATCCTCAGTATCTGCTCTTATTCTGCATATACAGTGGTGCAAAAAAGTATTTAGTCAGCCACCAATTGTTAGTTTTCCCACTTAAAAAGATGAGAAAGGCCTGTAATTTTCATCATAGGTACACTTCAACTATGAGAGACAGAATGGGGGGAAAGAATACAGGAAATCACATTGTAGGATTTCTAATGAATAAATTGGTAAATTCCTCGGCAAAATAAGTATTTAGTCACCTACAAACAAGAAAGATTTCTGGCTCTCACAGACCTGTAACTTCTTCTTTTAGAGGCTCCTCTGTCCTCCACTCATTACCTGTATTAATGGCACCTGTTGGAACTTGTTATCAGTATAAAAGACACCTGTCCGGCCCCACAACCTCAAACAATCACACTCTAAACTCCTCTATGGCCAAGACTAAAGAGCTGTCGAAGGACACCAGAAACAAATCTGTAGACCTGCACCAGGCTGGGAAGACTGAATCTGCAATAGGTAAGCAGCTTGGTGTGAAGAAATAGCTGTGGCAGCAATTATTAGAAAATGGAAGACATACAAGACCAATGATAATCTCCCTCGATCTGGGGCTCCACGCAAGATCTCACCCCGTGGGGTCAAAATGAACACAAGAACGGTGAGCAAAAATCCCAGAACCACACGGGAGGACCTAGTGAATGACCTGCAGAGAGCTGGGACCAAAGTAACAAAGGCTACCATCAGTAACACACTACGCCGCCAGGGACTCAAATCCTGCAGTGCCAGACGTGTCCCCCTGCTTAGGCCAGTACATGTCCGGGCCTGCCTGAAGCTTGCTAGAGAGCATTTGGATGATCCAGAAGAGGATTGGGAGAATGTCATATGGTCAGATGAAACCAAAGTAGAACTTTTTGGTAAAAACTCAACTCGTCGTGTTTGGAGGAGAAAGAATGCTGAGTTGCATCCAAAGAACACCATACCTACTGTGAACCATGGGGGTGGAAACATTATGCTTTGGGGCTGTTTTTCTGCAAATGGACCAGGACGACGTATCCGTGTAAAGGAAAGAATGAATGGGGCCATGTATCATGAGATTTTGAGTGAAAACCTCCTTCCATTAGCAAGGGCATTGAAGATGAAACGTGGCTGGGTCTTTCAGCATGACAATGATCCCAAACACACTGCCCGGGCAACGAAGGAGTGGCTTCGTAAGAAGCATTTCAAGGTCCTGGAGTGGCCTAGCCTGTCTCCAGATCTCAACCCCATAGAAAACCTTTGGAGGGAGTTGAAAGTCTGTGTTGCCCAGCGGCAGCCCCAAAACATCACTGCTCTAGAAGAGATCTGCATGGAGGAATGGGACAAAATACTGTGTGTGAAAACCTTGTGAAGACTTACAGAAAACGTTTGACCTATGTCATTGCCAACAAAGGGTATGTGCAGTACACATCCCTGCAGCGTTAGGCGAATGGTGAGGTCACAGGGGTAGTTACTAACCGAGGGTGGTTATAGTACTCACAGTCTTTTATATACCCTGGGCAGACGTACAGCAGTGTTGGAGAGGCTGGCACAGGGGTCCTCTGGGGCACTCTCTGTGTATAGGGACCAGGCCTGATGGTAGGTGAGGTGCCCTGGATGTTGCAGGTTTTTAATGTGCCGGTGGCAAGATCCCTTTAAGTTCGTGACGCCAGTGCCGGTAACGGTGGCACACCGATTTATTGTAGGAATAATTGAGGAACACAATGTTGTAGTGAACCAGAACTTCTTTTACTGAAAACAGTTCAACCATTTACAGTCTTTGGTCAGTTCCACATGTAAACAGGTTGTAACAGGCAGGCTTGATATAAAAACAGCAGGCAAAGTCCTTGCAAGATACTCAGAGGGAATAATACTTACAGATCAAGCTATATTTTCCTTAGATCCTGTCTGGCTTTCTCCAAGGCCCGTATGCCCTATTGCTGGCTTTATCCTTGGGTAGGGGAACCTTCCTCTGGTATATATCTCCTTGCTGTAGAATATACTTCTGCCCTTCAGCTGTCTGTTTGGCTGGAAATACACTTGGCTCTGCACTGCACCTTTAAGGGAACTTGGTTTTCTCAGGAGGTAAACCCTTCTCCTGGTGGCAGCTTCTGAGCTTCTTTGCTCAGGACCCTCAGGCAGGCTAGACTGCACTAACTAGCCTCTTGGTGGCAAGCTAGAAGCCTGGGCTATCTAGCTGCATGTCAGAAGCTCCACTTCAGCTGTTGCCTGGCTAAAGGCCACCCTGGCTTCTGACTCTACACAGACTGACTCTCCCTGAGCTGGACCTGACTATAAATATTAAGGGGTTCCCTAGCTTCCTCTACTGTCTAGGAGAAGGAACTACCCCTAACAGGCCTGATACACAGAGACAACAGGGAAAATACACATAAAAGCATTATATAAAATAGTGACCCTGTCCCGCAGGAGGTGGGAACTACGTGGCCATATTGACCCTTGTGTAGTGCCGACATTTACCTAGTCGGACACTACATATGTAACAAAGTATTGAGATTAACTTTTGTTATTGACTAAATACTTATTTTCCACCATAATTTGTAAATAAATTCTTTAAAAATCAGGCAATGTGTTTTTCTTTTATTTTTTTCTCATTATGTCTCTCATAGTTGAGGTATACCTATAATGAAAATTACAGGCCGCTCTTATCTTTTTATGTGGGAGAACTTGCACAATTGGTGGCTGACTAAATACTTTTTTGCGTCACTGTATGGACACTGCACAGAACTACTTCTCTTGTCCTGTATGCTGGGTGTAATTCTCAGTATCCTCTCTTATTCTGTATACAGGTCCTTCTAAAAAAATTAGCATATTGTGATAAAGTTCATTATTTTCTGTAATGTACTGATAAACATTAGACTTTTATATATTTTAGATTCATTACACACAACTGAAGTAGTTCAAGCCTTTTATTGTTTTAATATTGATGATTTTGGCATACAGCTCATGAAAACCCAAAATTCCTATCTAAAAAAATTAGCATATTTCATCCGACCAATAAAAGAAAAGTGTTTTTAATACAAAAAAAGTCAATCTTCAAATAATTATGTTCAGTTATGCACTCAATACTTGGTCGGGAATCCTTTTGCAGAAATGACTGCTTCAATGCGGCCTGGCATGGAGGCAATCAGCCTGTGGCACTGCTGAGGTGTTATGGAGGCCCAGGATGCTTCGATAGCGGCCTTAAGCTCATCCAGAGTGTTGGGTCTTGCGTCTCTCAACTTTCTCTTCCCAATATCCCACAGATTCTCTATGGGGTTCAGGTCAGGAGAGTTGGCAGGCCAATTGAGCACAGTAATACCATGGTCGGTAAACCATTTACCAGTGGTTTTGGCACTGTGAGCAGGTGCCAGGTCGTGCTGAAAAATGAAATCTTCATCTCCATAAAGCTTTTCAGCAGATGGAAGCATGAAGTGCTCCAAAATCTCCTGATAGCTAGCTGCATTGACCCTGCCCTTGATAAAACACAGTGGACCAACACCAGCAGCTGACATGGCACCCAGACCATCACTGACTGTGGGTAGTTGACACTGGACTTCAGGCATTTTGGCATTTCCCTCTCCCCAGTCTTCCTCCAGACTCTGGCACCTTGATTTCCGAATGACATGCAAAATTTGCTTTCATCCAAAAAAAGTACTTTGGACCACTGAGCAACAGTCCAGTGCTGCTTCTCTGTAGCCCAGGTCAGGCGCTTTTGCCGCTGTTTCTGGTTCAAAAGTGGCTTGACCTGGGGAATGCGGCACCTGTAGCCCATTTCCTGCACACGCCTGTACACGGTGGCTCTGGATGTTTCTACTCCAGACTCAGTCCACTGCTTCTGCAGGTCCCCCAAGGTCTGGAATCGGTCCTTCTCCACAATCTTCCTCAGGGTCCGGTCACCTCTTCTCGTTGTGCAGCGTTTTCTGCCACACTTTTTCCTTCCCACAGACTTCCCACTGAGGTACCTTGATACAGCACTCTGGGAACAGCCTATTCGTTCAGAAATTTCTTTCTGTGTCTTACCCTCTTGCTTGAGGGTGTCAATGATGGCCTTCTGGACAGCAGTCAGGTCGGCAGTCTTACCCATGATTGCGGTTTTGAGTAATGAACCAGGCTGGGAGTTTTTAAAAGCCTCAGGAATCTTTTGCAGGTGTTTAGAGTTAATTAGTTGATTCAGATGATTAGGTTAATAGCTCGTTTAGAGAACCTTTTCATGATATGCTAATTTTTTTAGATAGGAATTTTGGGTTTTCATGAGCTGTATGCCAAAATCATCAATATTAAAACAATAAAAGGCTTGAACTACTTCAGTTGGTGTGTAATGAATCTAAAATATATGAAAGTCTAATGTTTATCAGTACATTACAGAAAATAATGAACTTTATCACAATATGCTAATTTTTTTAGAAGGACCTGTATATGGACACTGCACAGTTCCACTTCACCTGTCCTGTATACTGGGTGTAATCCAGAGTATCTGCTCTTATTCTGTTGTGGGGTTTCGCTCT
Source organism: Bufo gargarizans (assembly GCF_014858855.1). Taxonomy (NCBI): domain Eukaryota; kingdom Metazoa; phylum Chordata; class Amphibia; order Anura; family Bufonidae; genus Bufo; species Bufo gargarizans. The sequence continues at coordinate 320,821,246 of NC_058085.1, read as the reverse complement.
GGTAGATAGGGTAAGCGGGCGCAGTACAGAGGCAAAATACAAGGTCTTAACTCAAAACGTCAGTGTTTATTCACACTTGAGGCAATTGCACAAACAGCACATAACTTTGCAGTCTTGGTGTTAATTCACACACAATGGAAAGTTCATATAACATAAGTCACCTTGCTAATGCAACACCCCAGAATTGTGTTACTACACGCCTCTACCCCGTTACTATCTTCTAAGAGCTTTATACTGTCATCTGGTGTGATTTTGCTTATGTCCTCCACAAATGTGCATAAAGCTAGGTTAAAAGCAATTGTTCATGTAATACTGCCTGGTTACCAGTAGGTGGCAGCAACATATTGGCAGAGTGATAGTCTTAATGTTATGGCAGTTCAGAATGGAACAATACTGTTCTAGTCTGCCCCCCTGCTGAAGAGAGGTGGGCTATTCCGTCTTCCTGCAGAAAGGGAGGGAAAAAAAGTTTGAACCAGATTTTAGTTGACCCCTGTATAGGGAAGACAGCAAGAGCCTAGTCTCGGCTGAGACTTGGCCATATTCCTAGTCTGAGCACCTTCAGTTCAGCTGGATGAACAAAGCAGAAAACCACAGACAACTTCCAGAATCCCAGGAAGAAAGCATCCCCTGAGAATCCATCTGTGATTTAAGTCCAGTCCGTCTGTAAGGGCTCATTAACACGACTGTATGAATGGATCCTCATCCTTTCTGCAATTTTGCGGAATGGGTGCGGACCCATTTATTTCAATGAGGCTGCAAAAGATGCGGACAGCATACCTTGTGCTGTCTGCATCCATTGTTCCGTTCCGCTGCCCTTCAAAAAAGATAGAGCATGTCCTATTCTGGTCCACAATTGCACTCAAGAATAGGCATTTTCTATCATAGTGGCGGCCATGGGCCGGTATCCGTGTTTTCCACACTACAAAACACCACGATTGTGTGAATGTGGCCTAAAGCTAAAACAGTTTATGCCCTTTTCAGAAGCTGAACATCTAGATCCGTGGAGCTCTTGCCATTGCCATGTATTGACTGACACTGAAGGCATTTATTGTCTTTAGGTTACTCCCTGTGACCCAATGCTCAGGGCCGTTTCTAGGGAATTTTACCAACAGGGCGAACATAAAAAAAAGTGCCCCCCCCCTTAAAGGGGTTGTCTAACTTCAGTAAGTTGCATTTATCATGTATCAGTATTACACATGAAAAGCTAAGATACAGTTGTTCAGCCGGCAGTATCATACACAGCCTTTGGCTGCTATCGGTAATATTTTCCTTTTAATTTACCACTATTTCCAGTAACAGCCTTCCCAGCACACGATGACAGCCCCACATACCTCTTACATCCAGTGACGTCTCCTTTGATGTAGATGTTCTCTTTCCTCATCTTCTCCTTTCAGACCAGACCATCATTTTTCAGCCATTTTTCGTCTCTGCAGTTTGACAAAAAAAAAATCTTAGTTTACTACTTTTCCATCATCCTCCCATCTTCTGGACAAATCATTCTACTACCCCCAATACTGTGCCGCTGTGGTCCCCAATATTATACTCTAGAAACTGATAAACCCCCTGATAATACTAGTACCACACAGAGCCCCCCATATAAAAATACCCCTTCTTTGTGGCCTCAGTAGAAGCCCCCATAGTGTTCCTCTCCCCCCTTTCCCCATATAAAATACCCCTCCTTTGTGGCCTCAGTAGATGCCCCCATAGTGCCCCCCAATAATGTGCCAATAAGAAATGCCCCCATAGTGCCCCCCAATAATGTGCCAGTAAGAAGTGCCCCCATAGATTCCCTACAATAATGTGCCAGTAAGAGGTGCCCCATAGATGCCCCCAATCATGTGGCAGTAACAAGTGCCTCTCCATGCCCCCCAATCATGTGGCAGTAACAAGTGCCTCTCCATGCCCCCCAATCATGTGGCAGTAACAAGTGCCTCTCTATGCCCCCCCATGCATGTGCCAGTAACAAGTGCCTCTCCATGCCCCCAATCATGTGCCAGTAACAATTGCCTCTCCATGCCCCCCCAATCATGTACCAGTAACAAGTGCCTCTCCATGCCCCACCCCAATCATGTGCCAGTAACAAGTGCCTCTCCATGCCCCACCCCAATCATGTGCCAGTAACAAGTGCCTCTCCATGCCCCCCCCAATCATGTGCCACAAGTATTGTCCCGTATAAAAATAAAAAACACTTATACTTACCTCCATGGCAGCGATGCGATGCAGGCCTCTTCCGGTCTGTGTCCTGCACTGTACGGCTCAGGCGTCATCGCGCCGCCTGCACTGTCCTCTAGTAGGCTGCGGGCCTAGTGGCCGGCAGCCTATCAGAAGAACAAGGAAGGGAGACGCCTCTCCCTCTCCTGCCCCGCCGCAGCACTGAGGACGGCGATACAGATGACTATGGAGATGAGCACCTCCACAATGGAAGCGCTCATCTCCCTCGATCCGCTCTCCGACCGTTGGCACCACCCACTTCTTGCTAGAGACACAATCCCCGTGCGGTCGCATCCCTCGCCCGGCTGCAGAAACAGCCCTGCCAATGCTGACACCTTGGCACTAGTTAAAATGGAGGACTTGGGGGTGAGAAATGACTTGCAGCCCACAGATCTTGCTGGTGGCACCTGTACCACATTTTTCAAAAAGTTGCATGCTGGATATGACTCACTGGAGGACACATGTTGTTCCCAGGCCTCTGCTTTGTTTGGGCTTCTGAGTTTCCCTGCATCTTGCTGCCACTTATCCACCGCACAGTCACTAAGTCGATGTACTGAGCCGGCACAAAAAAGATTATATTTTTATTAAAGAGACGAACACTCAGAGGACTCTACATACAAATAAGGATCAAACAGGCGGCTGGCGGCAGCGCAAAACTTTCCCATCTCCCAGCAGCAGATGCTTCTGAACAGTCAGTTTTTTTTTGCAATTTTCACTTTTTTAAATGTTTTGAGCAGTTCCCTCCATCCCTGGCAGTCATCAGCCCGAATGACTGTCCGTCTTGCTCCCTACGAATTTTAACTCCTTCCTTGCCAGTGCAAAGTATTAACCCTCCCCCCTTCCCCGAAAAAAAAGAAAAAAAACAACTCATGAAATTTATTACCTTGACTTGACATATTGGATGCACCTATTGGTCTATTTTTTTGGCGTTTTTCTGCACTTTTGCACTTTTGCACTTTTTTGGGGGGGGGGGGGGGCATTTTTCTTTCATCTGCTTTTTTTTTTTTTTTTGCTGTAGACACACCAGCTCTGTGGAAAATACGACATGCAGAACACACAAGCGTTATTTGCCTAATTTATGCTAAATGGTGGCATCCTTTGTCTGCTCTAGCTTATTTTTTTTATGCAACATGTTGAAGCAATGGCGTTGTTTCCTTCTCCGTAGGGAAAAAAAACCGCCTGAAAAAATGCCATCCACACGTTTTGAGAAAAAAAAATACCATAAAAAAACCTCTAAAGTGTAAAAAAAAAGGTAAGTGGTTTCTATGGGCTTTTTTTACTGGTAAAAAAAAATGCCAGACAAAATTTCGGTGGCTGCCATTTTTGAGATTATGACCCAGCTTTCCAGGTCTCTGAAAGGCGAAATGAACTGGTCATACAGGGCTACATCCCCAGCACCCATATTTCTGCATGAATACTTAATTTGCAAAATGTGTTGACCCACACCGGTTTACTGCATCATGGTAATTTATTAACCTTTAGCGCAGATTGCGGCGCAAAGATCCTATGCGCCGCAATATGTGACTCTTCCCTGCTCAGGTCAAGTTGGAGTGGGCAGGGGACAGAGCGGCAGGCCCCTCTCATTCATCATTTTCTACGCCTGGTTTAGGCGTAGAAAATGGTCTAAATATAAGACAGCGAGGAAGCTGTGTTACATTTAGAAGTGTAGCCTCTTCATAACTTCATAGCGCAGGGGCTTATTAAGACCAAAGTCTAAAACGCTGTTCCTTATAAATGACCCCCCCCCCCCCCCCGGATCTTAATAAATGACCCCCCCCCCTCCGGTCTCTTAATAAATGACCATCCAATATTTTGACAAGGCAGATTTGCCATTCAGCAGTCTAGGAAAGCTGGTGACCTCAGTTATTTCTACCAGATCCATAGTTTTCCTTGTGTCCTCCACCTAAAACTGCTTAAAGGGGTTATCCCATCTTAGACAATGGGGGCATATCGCTAGGACCCGCACCTACAAGGAGAACGGAGCAGAGAAAGTGGAGGAGGGCGCACTGCGCATGCGCAGCCGCCCTCCGTTCATTTCTATGGAGCCGCCGAAAATTGCCGAGCGCTGGCTCGGCTATTTCCGTCGGCCCCATAGAAATGAATGGGAGCGTTGGCCGCGCATGCGCGGTGCGCTCCCATTCACTTCAATGGGAGAGGCGGGGAGCTGTGCCTGGTGGTGGACGGACCCTGGGAAACCCGGTGTCCTCCAGCCACAGCTCTCCCCGGCTCCGTTCTCGTTGTAGGTGCGGGTCCGAGAGGTGGGACCCGCACCTATCAGACAATGGGGGCATATCCTTGCGATATACCCCCATTGTCTAAGATGGGAGTACCCCTTTAATGGAAATACAATGTAAACGTCTTCAAGATGTGGAGGGAGGACTGAGGGTCACATGAGTGCACAATGTGAATTGAGTCTGCACAGGACACACACAGCTTTCTTAACCTCAATTCCTAAAACATTGGCCATATTAGTTATCACTCAGCTTTCCTAAATCAGACAAACAGTGAAAAAGCCTGGTGACATGTCGGTACTTACACGACCTCTGAAAATTTTATATTAGGGACGCGCTTAAATATACAGAACTTTTGGCGAATAAAGAAGGAGATCAAACTGGTGTAAAGTACAACTTGCTTAGTTTCCCATAGCAACCAATCAGATTTTACCTTTCATTTTCCAAATGAGGGGTGAAAAATGAAAGGTGGAATCTGGTTGGTTGTTGTGGACAACTAAACCAGTTCCACTTTACACCAGGTTGATAAATCTCCCCCAAAGTTTTTCCCCAGAATCCTTTGGCATCTGCTTCATTGCCTCAAACAACTCCATTAGCTTTAGATTATAGGGGATAGGACTGTCTATAATGCAGTCTGTCGCCTCTTTATTGTGACTTACGACTTCACTTTTCATTCCAGCAGTGGGTAAATCGCCTTCTCCTCGCGTGTAAATAATGAGGGTTGGGCAAACTGTGGATGGCCGGAATCCTGCTCCAGAGAGATAGACGCGTCAGTGGCTATCCGTGTAATGCGAGCTGTCACTTCTGAGTGATACTGTCACAGAGGATTAAATGTCAGGAGGCGAGTGACAGCGACCACAAATCACCAAAACAGCGAACGTTTCTCATAATGCTGCGCAGAAAGTCAGAGATTGTCAGAAATAAAAACAATGACGGTGACTGCCTGAGCCCAGGAGAGAAGACACCAAACAGGACTGAACTGAATATAGTCAGTCACCCAATTCTTGTCCATATCAGACAGTATCTGAGTACTTATATGCTTGCACATGGGGGCCAGTATCACACATGGTGGCCCACGAAAATGCAGCCACCTCCAGCGATCGTATGACAAGATGATTGAGCAATTGGATTGTTTTCTTTTTTATTATGCACAAGTCACAGAAGATCCTGACAGTGGTCCCCGGTCACGTCTCTGCATCTTTGGTCGGATTATGTTGGCTGATACTGCTTGTGATGCTGCGGATGGTGTTTGTGATGTTCTCCTTGCGTTCATCCAGGGGATGTGGATTGTTAGCGGACACTTTCTGCTTAAGGCTAGGTCTACACGACGACATTTGTCGCGCGACATTTTGTTGCACTAATGTCGCGTGACAATTTTTATAATGGCAGTCTATGGTGTCGCACTGCAACATGCGACATGCTGCGACTGCGACAGTCGCAGAAAATCCATTCGAGATGGATTTTTCAGCGACTGTCGCGTCGCACTCGCAGCATGTCGCATGTTGCAGTGCGACACCATAGACTGCCATTATAAAAATTGTCGCGCGACAGCGCAATAAAATGTTGCGCGACAAATGTTGCGCCCTATCTGTCGCACGACATTTTGTCGCGCAACAAACGTCGTTGTGTAGACCTAGCCTCAAACTACCCCATAGATAGAAATCACATGTGGACAGGTCTAGGGAACGTGGCAGCCATAACCCCTTGCTCACAGTTTGCTCCTCTGTGACCTGTGCCAGTGAGATCTGTGAGGTGCGGCATCTTGCACCATCTTGTTGGAGATTTTGTCTTCTGGTGTTAGTTGGTTGCAAAACTGTTCAAAGAAATTGCAGTATTCACAGCTGATTTGAAGAAAATTGGGCCGACTAATCATGTCCCTGATACTATACACCAAAACTTATTTTCCGGTTGTGAAGTGCTGTTTCCCGAGTCAAATGGTGGTTTTCAGCGGACCAGTACCTCGGAATTTAAGTGACCTGATAACTGAAACCAAGCTTTGTCCGTCATGAAGTACAGCAATGGGTCCTAATGTCTGTCAGCAACCAAGTCCAGTAATTTCCACGTTTAGCTTTGTCAGACTCTTTCAGTTCCTGCACACACGTTATTTGGTACGGTTTCAAGTTCATAAATTTCAGCACTCGCTGATGCGTCGTTCGTGATATACCAACTTGCTGAGACAGTCTTCGAGTTGATTTTTGGGGGCTACTTGCAATCCACTCCTGAATTTCATGCACAACTTCAGCCGCCCTGATCGATGTAGACCTCGGTTTCTTCATGTTTGCAACAGAGCCAGTTTGAGGCCATCTCTGAACCAGACTCTGAATACAATGTTTAGCTAGTGGTTTTGTTCCTGGGGACTTGTCGGCAAAGGTCTGCTGCATTTCCTTAATTGATCTGCTTTGCGCATAGCCTTCTACAATCACTATTCGCTGTTCCTGGGAGAGCATCATCTTTCTGACACAATAGGCCACTTTATCAAACTGATAACTGATGGATCTCAATAGTGTAATTTAAAATACTAATATAAAAGTAGCCTAAGACAGATTTACTATTAGGCAGTTTGATTTGGAGATATTGGAGGCGGGCAACTCTTTCGTGGGCAACCCTGTAGTAGTTATACTTGTACATAGGGATCAGTATTCTACAGATCAGGAGGAGACTGCATAAGAAATATACAGTGCTCAGGGCAAAGCAAAAAAATCTAACAAATCCATTGCTACAAAGATATAATGAGCCCCACTGGAGGAATCAGCGAGAGGCACAGAAAACGCCTGACATCAAGACATACCTGCAACTGCATGGGTATTAAAGGGTTTCTACCATCAGAAATACTGTTATGTAGCTGACTGATATTAGCGATGTGCTAAGGTCAGCACTACATAACAGTGTGTTTTTTACATTTCTCCCTGCAGCCGTTCTGATAAAATACACACTTTTATAATACTCTAATGAGCCTCTAGGTGCTATGTGGGCGTAGATTCAGCACCTAGAGGCTCCGTCTACTGTCCCTTTATCCCGCCCAGGACCTCCGTTCTGCCCGCCTTGCTCATCTTGATTGATGTCATGGTTCGCAGCATCGCTGACTAAATCCCGCGCCTGCGCTGTCCACTTCTGTATTCGGCACAGGCGCAGTGAGTGAATGATGCGCCCTGGTGCCAAATTCCACACTGCGCCTGCGCCGACTACGTCACAGTGAGGAAGCTGGCACCAGGAGAGCAGCCGTCACTCACTGCGCCTGCGCCGAATACAGAAGTGAACGGTGCAGGCGCGGGATTTCATCAGCGATGCTGCGAACCGTGACATCAATCAAGAGGAGCGGGGCGGGCAGAACGGAGGACCTGGGCGGGATAAAGGGTGAGTAGACGGAGCCTCTAGGTCAGGCATTCTCAAACTGCGGCCCTCCAGCTGTTGCAAAACTACAACTCCCAGCATGCCCAAACAACCTACAGGTATCAGCCTACAGCAGGGCATTGTGGGAGTTGTAGTTTTACAACAGCTGGAGGGCCGCAGTTTGAGGATGCCTGCTCTAGGTGCTGAATCTACGCCCACATAGCACTTAGAGGCTCATTAGCATATTATAAAAGTGTGTATTTTATCAAAACGGCTCCAGGGAGAAATGAAAAAACATACTGTTATGTAGTGCTGACCTTAGCACATCGCTAATGTCGGTCAGCTACATAACACTTGTTCATAAGGGAAGTATTATAGTAGTTATAATCTAGTACATAGGGAGCAGCATTATAGTAGTTATATTCTCGTACATATGGAGCAGTATTATAGTAGTTGTGGTCATGGCTACGGCCAAGAGATATCCGAAGAACCCTAGAGGGAGAAACAACGGGAACAACCTAACCCAGCTAGGCGTGTCTTAGCTAACCTGACTAAATGGCTTGTTGTGTGCCCTAAGCCATGATTGTGGGTAGGCCTATAAGTGGGCAAAAACCAAGCCAAGTAGGGTAGAAAAGGAACTCGAATGGCATGTGCAAACTAATCCCCAAGCCAACTGCAAGCCGTCAGGGATCTAGAGCGAAAAATTCAGGGTGTATGAGGCAAGGCCAGAAGGAGACCTACAACCCATCTTGTGGATGACAAGGCCAGAGACATGATGCTCAATATTGCGGATACTGCCCCAAAGCGGAATGGAGGACCGAGAATACGTTGTGAAATGGATCATGAAAACCAACTGAACCTTGTAAAGTTTTGGTTCTAGGGAGTACTGGCAATGCCCTAGCCTCAGGAGATTGTGGGACCGAAACCTAACTGCCTGGACTATGCAGGAATGAGGGCCAAAAAGAACTATGTAGATAGAAAGAGAATCCTTGAATAGTTCCCCAGACAACAGCTATCTGCTAGCCGTGGTCCACGCGTTGTTCTACTGTGTGCCTCTGAGAATTGTTTTAACGCTTGAGATGTGAAGACCGACCTACTATCTGAATCTTCTACTGTGAGGAAATGCTGAACCTTGTCCAAAACCCTATTCAACGTGGTTGTAGGGAGTCTGAGGTTAGTGCGGAAAGAAGCTACGAAGCCATAATATACAAGATTCTGTCTATGCCCTCCCATGAGTGAGGGAATGCAATGGCAATGAATCTACTGGCGAAAATGAATTCCTGGTCATGGTAAAAAGGCAAAGACTTTGCGCTGGGACCTGGTTGACTACGATCAGAGACTGAAATGCTAGAGAGAATTACCCTACTTGTTCCTCCTCTGGCAGGACCTGAACGAAAGCATGAACAATTAAAGCAAGACGAAATATCTGCGTAAGACATGACAATGATGCTGTAGGGCGAACCGGACCAGTTTGCTGTTAAAACATAAAGTGAGCGATCAACATGGATTATTAGGAAATTAGGGAAGCAGGTATGTATGTGATACATACTGGCCAAATCAGTCCAGATGCACAGATGGACAACCAACCAGGCAATCAGCCATGGGGCCGAAGCCGTCATTGGGCCCCCGAAGCCATGGGGCAAAAGCCGTCACCGGGCCCCCGAAGCCATGGGGCCGAGTTTTTATTTTATTTTTTTAATCAAGAAATTATAATTATAATAAGTGACCTGAATAAGGTGCAGGTGAAATTAAACCATGAGCCTGACAGATGTTGCAGGCGACACCTAAGATAAACTACGTGGCCTGAATAACATGCAAGGCGAAATATCATTAGGAATGAGACCTGACCGACGTGGAAGGTGACCCCCAACATGAATTCAACTGCATGACCTGAAAAGACGAAGGGAAATGTGACAGAAAATGGAGATAATAACGGACATTAACTAAAATGAAACCTAAATAACATAAGCTGGCAAGCAGGTAAAGATGTGAGTCATTCAAAACCAAAAGCATAGCTGCACAGGTGGACAGACAACCATTGGTCGGACCCCTGAAGCCATGGGGCCGAAGCAACCACCAGGGGCCCATGGGGCAGGGCAGCCGCCGGGATGCGAACCTTAGAATTAAGGACGGCTGGGGAAAAGATTGGGGCTTAACCCGACGGGTTTAGTAATCAACCGGGACTCGATAACCTAGAAAGACAATGACATGGGGTAAAGCTTCTTAATGAAATGAGGCTGAAATGAACCGCAAGTACTAATCTGTAAAATATAAATGAACAAAAGAAAACTTCTGAAAGGTGTGCCATGGAAAATAGTATCAGATGGCCGTATGACCTACCAATGTCAATGACAATTGTGAAATCCTCTAAGCCAAGAGCCACTCCAGTGAGGCTCTTATGGCGGGAGCCATGCGTGCGAGTTCCTTTATGGCGAGAGCCATGCGTGCGAGTCCCTTATGGCGGGAGCCATGCGTGCGAGTCCCTTATGGCGGGAGCCATGCGTGCGAGTCCCTTATGACGGGAGCCATGCGCGCGAGTCCCTTATGGCGGGAGCCATGCGCGCGAGTCCCTTATGGCGGGAGCCATGCGCGCGAGTCCCTTATGGCGGGAGCCATGCGCGCGAGTCCCTTATGGCGGGAGCCATGCGTGCGAGTCCCTTATGGCGGGAGCCATGCGTGCGAGTCCCTTATGGCGGGAGCCATGCGTGCGAGTCCCTTATGGCGGGAGCCATGCCTGCGAGTCCCTTGTGGCGGGAGCCATGCGTGCGAGTCCCTTATGGCGGGAGCCATGCGTGCGAGTCCCTTATGGCGGGAGCCATGCGTGCGAGTCCCTTATGGCGGGAGCCATGCGTGCGAGTCCCTTATGGCGAGAGCCATGCGTGCGAGTCCCTTATGGCGGGAGCCATGCGTGCGAGTCCCTTATGGCGGGAGCCATGCGTGCGAGTCCATTATGGCTGGAGCCATGCGTGCGAGTCCCTTATGGCGGGAGCCATGCGTGCGAGTCTAATATGGCGGGAGCCATGCGCGCGAGTCTCATATAGCGGGAGCCATGCGTGCGAGTCCCTTATGTGCTGTTCTTTTCAAATTGAATTCCTGCGCTGTATTATTATATCTTCTTTCACTATGTTGTTACCAACGTATTGTTCTCTGCTGCCATCTGCTGGCCGGAATTCGTATGCTGCACGCCTTGTTCCTTGTCTATAAAGTTTTTCTTTCTGGGCGTGGTTTTAGCAGCCTTGGTCTTGTCACTTCCTGTAGCCATTTTCAGTGCTGCACTCCTTGTGACTGGAGACTCACATCTTGGCTTGTGAAGGCATCAGTTTTTGACCAGCAGTTGCCTCAGCAGTTGCCTCAGCAGTTAGCCTCAGGAAAGACATCCACATCACAGCATCTACTGCATCACTGTATGTCACTGCTCTGGATCAAATAAACCCACGTTTGATTGCATCCTCATGTCTGCGTCTGGGTCCATCTAACCTGAGCATCTGCCGGTCCGGTCTGCTCCACTGCTTGGATACGAAGGTAGGACAGTCACAAGGTCATTACCAGTTACACCTTCATTCGCCTTCATGTGGGGACAGAACAGTCAAAAACTGCCTTAAAGCCTTATACCCCAGTAAATACCCGTCTCAAAGTCTAATGCCCGGCTACAGGTTCCCTCAGAGCCCAGTGCCACACTCAGGAACCTCCCTTGCAACAGGCCCACTCGCAGCAAATCTGCCCGGCAACAGTGCACGTCCCACAAGCCCAAGGGGAAGCACGGCGTGTCCGCAGTAGATATACTCTCGTCTGGAAGTCCTCCACTACTTGCCAAGACACTTTCTACATCCTATGTTAACCCTTTCTCGCATGATATAGGAACTGTTCACGCACGCGGGGCCTCCCTCAAACCAAAACCCCACAATTTACTCAAAACACCTTAGGAACCTTATCGGGGTGCTTCATCTGAGCCGCACGGCAATTTTCAGCCCCCAATTCGAAAGTTCATTTTCTTAAAGAGACAGCGCACCTTAAATCAAAATGGCCGAAATGGACCTCGTACAGTTCCCCAGTGATGAAACAAAGCAAATGCAACCTGATACTGATGATTATGAAGAGCTGGAGGTAGAATCCACACTTCCAGCAGACCAAGTCACGCGACCAAGGGGCTCTCTCAAACCAACTACAAAGATCACGGAAAATTATCACACCAGGAAAGATGAGCTATGTGACAACCTGGAAGAGCTATGGGAACGAGTTTCCTCCCTCATATCAGGAATTAAGTCCTCCTCAGGCGATGCCACCAGTTTAAAAGTTGCCGTCGGGCGGCTGAACTCAGCCCATGAAAGATACAAGAGACTGTCCACAAGGTATATAACCTTTCTAAAAGACCCTAATATTGAAGAAGCCCCGTCAGAATTGTGCAAGGCAGAATCAATAGACAGACAAAGAGACGCCATGGTGCTGGACGCTAAAGATAAAGTGGAACTCCGCATCTCTCATTTGCAAGAAACTAGATCACACAGATCGCATTCATCCAAACATTCCTCGCGGTCCTACAGATCATCATGCTCTAGAAGCTCCGCCCTGAGCGACAGATTACTAGAGGCCCGCATAAATGCAGAGCTATCCAAAGTGAGGCTTTCCTTCACCGAAAAAGAAGTCCTTGCGAGAACAGAAGCACAGACGGCGGCGGCCAAGAGGGCAGAAGCGGAGGCAGAAGCCAAGAGGGCAGAGGCAGAAGCAGAGGCTCGAATAAAGATCCTTGAATCAGAGAGGGAAGAGGAAATTGCATTAGCAAAGGTAAGACTACTTGAGCAAGCATTGAGCCAAGGCCTTGATTCAGTCTGTTTACCACCAGAGGAGATAGACGATCCAGTTGATCGCACCAGCGACTATGTACTGAAACAGTTATCTGCACCACCCCCAGTGTGCAGTACTGTCCAAGCCAATAACACTGAAACCTCCAAGCCAGCTCTACCTGCAGTGCCAGTGACACCCACAGCACCCGAGCAATCCAATAACAGTCGCCCAGATGTGCCCTCTCAAGGACAGCTAATACAGCAAGATGGCTACCAGGTGTTTCCTTGCTTACCTCCACAGCTCAAGCAGCAGTCATCAGAATCTACAGAGGCTAGACCACAGCTCAACCCTGCAGCAACATCATTCTACCCGGAAGCATCTCACCCTTTCACGCCATGCAGCCCATACGCCCCAGGGGCATCACAAGTTGTCATGGCAACAAGCAGTGAGAGATCAGATATGTCTGAGTTTGCCAGGTTTATGGTGAGCAGAGAGCTAATTAACACCAGTCTCTCAAAATTTGATGACCGTGCAGAGAGCTACAGAGCCTGGAAGGCAACCTTCAAAGCCGCCATCGCCAACCTCAACCTAACCGCAGAGCAGGAGCTCGACCTCTTGATCAACTGGCTGGGCCCAGGCTCCACAAATCGCATCAAGAGCCTTAGAACTGTCTATGTGGGACAAGCAGAAGCAGGTCTCGCTACAGCCTGGCAAAGACTCGAACGCACCTTTGGCAGTGCAGAAGCAATAGAGAAGGCACTATTCAGGAGACTGCAGAACGTTCCCAAGATCAGTCTTAAGGATGTCCACAAGCTTCAGGATTTAAGTGATTTGCTCATGGAACTGGAGCTCGCCAAAAGAGATCCTCGTCTGTCCGGGCTGTGCTACCTGGATACAGCCCATGGGGTGAACCCAATCGTCGTGAAGCTACCATACAGCCTGCAAGAGAAGTGGGCGGCATCAGTCTCAAGGTACAAAAGAGTGCATGACGTCACCTTTCCCCCATTTATTCATTTCTGTAGGTTCATCGATGAACAGTCCCAGATGAGGAATGACCCCAGCCTCGACTTCCTGGAGTTTAATACTACAGCTTCAGTGACACCATCATCAAGGTATGAAAGTATTGTGCATAAACACAGAGACTTTAAGAGCAGCGTGAATGTTAGAAAGACTAACCTACCATCATCTGCAGTACCCACTGGTAAACAGTACACTACCTCATCAGGAGACAAGGCCTTCAATCGTGAATGTCCCATTCATAAAAAACCACACTCACTGAACAAATGCAGAGGATTTAGATCCAAAACCATACAGGAGCGCAAGAAAGTCCTCACCGAGCTTGGGGTATGTTTCAGGTGCTGCGCTTCATTGGAGCACATGGCTAAGGAATGTAAATCCATTATCAAGTGTGAGGAGTGTCATAGTGAAAGACACGCCTCAGCTATGCACCCAACTCCACTCACAAGGGATTCACCGGCTGCTGTCACCACCAGTCCCGCTACAAGTCATGGCGGGGAGCCCCAAAATAATGCCAACACAGCCACTGCTGTTTCCTGCTCATGCTTGGATGTATGTGGGGAGGGCCAGAGTGAGAAATGTTGTGCCCGCATATGCCTAATCAAGGTCTACCCGGAGGGGCTACCAGAAAAGGCAGTAAAAATGTATGCCATCATTGACGACCAAAGTAACCGCTCCCTAGCAGGACCTAAATTCTTTGAAGCCTTTGGAATAAAGGGACCGTCAGAACCCTACATCTTAAACACCTGCTCGGGTCGCATAGAGACTAGCGGCAGGAGGGCACAAGGATTCATCGCTTGTTCCGTCAGTTGGAATACAGAAATACCTCTACCGACGCTGATCGAATGCGATCAAATACCCAACCATAGGGATGAGATTCCTACCCCGGAAGCTGCATTTCACCAACCACACCTAAGGCACCTAGCCAATGTTATCCCACCTATGGACAACAACGCCGAGATTCTACTCCTGCTTGGCAGAGACAATCTAAGGGTACACAAGGTGCGTCAACAGTGTAATGGTCCCGACTATGCACCATACGCCCAGAGACTGGACTTGGGATGGGTAGTCATAGGAAATGTATGCTTGGATCAACAAAGAGTCCACTCTTTCAAAACGTACGTGCGTGGAGATGGACGCACAACTTGCATTAAGCCTTGCCCTCATCACTACGAGGTGAAAGAGAAGCCTCCAGACCCCATACAACCACCTGACGACATTCCTCCCTTCTCTGCCGACAACTTGGGAAGATTAGTCTTTCACACAAGCAAGGACGATGATAAAGTAGCTTTGTCAGTAGAAGACAGAGAATTTATCAAGATAATGGACAATGAGTTCCTTAAAGACGAAACCAATCACTGGGTTTCTCCATTACCCTTCCGAGCTACCAGGGTGAGACTCCCGAACAATAGAGAACAAGCTCTGTCTCGATTTAACTCTCTTCAGCGTACTATGAACAGTAAGCCTGAGATGAGAGAACACATTGTTGCCTTTATCGACAAAATATTCCGCAACAACCATGCAGAACCAGCTCCATCCTTAGGGAAGAACGAGGAGTGCTGGTACTTGCCTTCATTTGGAGTGTATCACCCACGAAAACCTAATCAAATTAGGGTTGTTTTCGACTCAAGCGCCAAACATCAAGGTGTATCTCTTAATGATGTCCTTCTCACAGGTCCTAATCTGACAAATAACCTAGTTGGAGTGCTGATGAGGTTCAGAAAAGAGCTAGTTGCCATCACCGCCGACATTGAACAGATGTTCCACTGTTTTGTAGTCAGAGAGGACCACCGGAATTTCCTCAGGTTTCTGTGGTACAAGAATAATGACACCAACGCAGAGTATCGAATGAGGGTACACGTATTTGGAAACAGCCCTTCACCTGCCGTGGCAACTTACGGCCTTCGTCGAACTGCATTAGAGGGAGAATCCGAGTACGGTAAAGACGCCAGAGACTTTGTAGAAAAGGACTTCTACGTAGACGATGGACTCAAGTCACTACCGACTGAAGAAGCGGCCATCGATCTGCTCAAAAGGACTCAAAGTATGTTGTACCAAGCCAAACTTAGACTACACAAAATTGCCTCAAACAGCCTGGCCGTTATGAGGGCCTTCGAATCAGGCGATCATGCACCAGGATTCAAGGACATTAAAGGGGTTGTCCAGGTTCAGAGCTGAACCTGGACAGCCCTCCATTTTCACCCAGGCAGCCCCCCTGACATGAGCATCGGAGCAGTTCATGCTCCGATGCTCTCCTTTGCCCTGCGCTAAATCGCGCAGGGCAAAGGCATTTTTCTGAGTTCCGGTGACGTACCGGGGCTCTCTATGGGGCTGACAGGAACCCCGGTGACGTCACCGGCACTGATGGGCGGGATTTGGCTCTGCCCTAGCCAGTAAAATGGCTAGGGCAGAGCTAAAGCCCGCCCCTCAGAGCCGGTGACGTCACCGAACACACTGCTGGGCGGAAGTTACCGCCCGGCAGTGTGTTATTGTAAACACAAGAGCCTGTGCCCTGCGCGATCTAGCGCAGGGCACAGGAGCGCATCGGAGCATGAGATGCTCCGATGCCAGGCTCAGGAGGGCTGCCGGGGTGAAAATAAGGGTATGTCCGGGTTCAGCTCTGAACCCGGACAACCCCTTTAACTTGGGACTGGACAGTCCACCTGTGCAGAGGAGCTCGGGCCTCAGATGGGATCTCTCGGCTGACTCCTTCGGTTTTCAGATAGGACGCCTCGTTTTGTAAATGGCTTGTCTGCGCAACTTATCAGTAGTAAACAGCCTATTTGATCCGCTGGGATTTGTAGCGCCCATCACCATACAAGGTAAATCTCTACTGAGACAGTTCTCTGAAACAGTCAAGGATTGGGATACCCCACTTCCCTCCGAGAAAGAGCAACAAACCGAAAGGATTGACTGGCCTATCGGACTAATTTCAAAGGTTTTCCCTAGCAAGGATGGCAAGGTCCGGAAGGTGGAGTTGAAGATCTTCAGGAAAGGTGAGCTGAAAACGTTCTCAAGACCAATCAACGAACTCATTTTGATATTACCCATCGAGAACGTCCCTGACGGGTGAACAGGACTGTATCTAGGTTCGCAGATCTTCTCCATTCCAAGTTGGAAAACAGGACTAATCTATGTTTTGCATTCTAACATGTTTTTTTTACAGGTTGTTTATATTTTATGGACATTCGTCATAGTGAAATCCCCAAAGCGAATTTCAGACGGGGAGTGTGCTGTTCTTTTCAAATTGAATTCCTGCGCTGTATTATTATATCTTCTTTCACTATGTTGTTACCAACGTATTGTTCTCTGCTGCCATCTGCTGGCCGGAATTCGTATGCTGCACGCCTTGTTCCTTGTCTATAAAGTTTTTCTTTCTGGGCGTGGTTTTAGCAGCCTTGGTCTTGTCACTTCCTGTAGCCATTTTCAGTGCTGCACTCCTTGTGACTGGAGACTCACATCTTGGCTTGTGAAGGCATCAGTTTTTGACCAGCAGTTGCCTCAGCAGTTGCCTCAGCAGTTAGCCTCAGGAAAGACATCCACATCACAGCATTCCTGTACTGCATCACTGTATGTCACTGCTCTGGATCAAATAAACCCACGTTTGATTGCATCCTCATGTCTGCGTCTGGGTCCATCTAACCTGAGCATCTGCCGGTCCGGTCTGCTCCACTGCTTGGATACGAAGGTAGGACAGTCACAAGGTCATTACCAGTTACACCTTCATTCGCCTTCATGTGGGGACAGAACACCTTATGGTGGGAGCCATGCGTGCGAGTCCCTTATGGCGGGAGCCGTGCGAGTCCCTTATGGCGGGAGCCATGCGTGCGAGTCCCTTATGGCGGGAGCCATGCGTGCGAGTCTCTTACGGCGGGAGCCATGCGTGCGAGTCTCTTATGGCGGGAGCCGTGCGAGTCCCTTATGGCGGGAGCCATGCGTGCGAGTCCCTTATGGCGGGAGCCGTGCGAGTCCCTTATGGCGGGAGCCATGCGTGCGAGTCCCTTATGGCGGGAGCCATGCGTGCGAGTCTCTTACGGCGGGAGCCATGCGTGCGAGTCTCTTATGGCGGGAGCCGTGCGAGTCCCTTATGGCGGGAGCCATGCGTGCGAGTCCCTTATGGCGGGAGCCGTGCGAGTCCCTTATGGCGGGAGCCATGCGTGCGAGTCCCTTATGGCGGGAGCCATGCGTGCGAGTCTCTTACGGCGGGAGCCATGCGTGCGAGTCTCTTATGGCGGGAGCCGTGCGAGTCCCTTATGGCGGGAGCCATGCGTGCGAGTCCCTTATGGCGGGAGCCGTGCGAGTCCCTTATGGCGGGAGCCATGCGTGCGAGTCCCTTATGGTGGAAAAAAGTATCAGATGGCCGTGCGAACTACGAATGACGATGCCAGTCATGAGGTCCTATAAACGAACAGCCACTCATGCGAGTCTTTATGGGAGGAGCAATGCATGCGAGACTCTTATGGCGGAAAAAAGTATCAGATGGCCGTGCGATCTACAAGTGTCGGTGCCAATCGTGAGGTCCTATAAGCAAAGAGCCATTCAAGCGAGCCTCTTAGGTTTGTTTTTTTTGTGTTTTTTTTAAACCACTTATGCAGCACCAGAATGCCTTGGGGACTCGAATAACCATGACCCCCTCCAACAGCAAACCTGGGACACTAACCAGCCTACAACCATGTCGTACCCCTAACAAACAAAACAAAACATGAAAAACGGTCATGGGGCCCCCGGAGCCATGAGGCCGGATCACTCATAGGGCCCCCGAAGCCAGAGGGATGACGTTGCGGTGACGATAAGTAATTAAAACGTAAGCCGGACCTAATGGGATATGCAGCGGCTTGAATGATTGGATTGGCTAGAAGGTGGCCTAAAGAACATAACTGCCAACAGGCGTAGAAAATATAGACATTAGTAATCCGAAGCACGTGCATACATAAAACACTAACCACCGCGAACCATAAACGTAAACATGAAATTGAAACAGAGATGGGAGAAACACAAAAGCCTGAGGCATTGCAAGTTCGCTAAGAGAAGTCTCTTATCGTGACAAACAAATGAACAGCAAACCTGAGGCATCAGATTCTGAGGCGAAGCCTCCCGTTCGCTAGCAAAGTGCTAGCAAAGTCGGTTCCGACCGGCCAGGATAGACGGCCCCGGCCCAACCTACTTACGTAGTATGGCGCGTGCATGCTACGGTAGCAGAGAGAAAAATAACAAGCTCCATGCTGCAAAGAAAGACTCCTACCACCAGAGAAGCTAGTTTGCTAATGTCACCCAGCGGCAGCTCCTGCACCTGAGAACACACACCTGTGCAGGCTGACTAATCCGCCTTACCAACTTATATAGTTGCACATGGGGACAGTATTATAGTAGTTATATTCTTGCACATAGGAGGCAGAATAGTATTCATATTCTTGTAACTTTATTCTTGTACATAGAAGGCAGTATTATAATTGTTATGTTCTTGTACATGGCAGGCAGTATACTATTAGTTATATTTATATACTTAGAGGCCAGTATTATAGTAGTTCTATTCTTGTCCATAGGAGAGGATAGACGTGTGGTGCTGAGCTCCCTGCAGGGAGGAGGCATGGCTTCTGACCCAGGTGGAGGGGAGGGGAGCTGGGCTGATGATCCTGGGAAAGCCCAGAGCTTGGAGTGTGGCCTGCAGCATGGAGATCTTGGAAGCGATGATCTGGAAATGGTGGCTGGTGAGTCAACAGAAACTTGTAGTGCTTCTAGATTAAGTACAACTGTGACAAAGAAAAGTTTATTTAAACTGGAAAGGCGCATTTCTAAGTTAAGAGATGAGATAAAGACAGAGGCTGATCCCAAGAAAAAGCGGATGAAGTATGAATGCCTGGATGACTGTACACGTGAACTGGATATATTAAAAGACAAATTAGATAAAGGTAAAAACACAATACCTAAAGTGGAAAGCTGGGCAATGGAGAAAAAGAGGGAGGCCAGAGCCCAGAATGTGAAGATGAAAGAAATCATAGAAATAAAAAGGAAAGATTACGGCGATGTGCATAATATGGTAAAGCAAGGAAACCCTCAGAGATGTGCGGGTGCAGCGCCTGGAGGGTCACTGCTTTCAGGGTCACTATGTATGGGGTCTGAGCAGTCAGTCTCTGAAAATGCTGGGAATGCTATGGAGCAAAGTGAGCCATCCAACAAGGAGTTAATTGCAGTGGACTCAGCTTGTAACTCTGGTGAAGTGAATGAGAGCAGCAATCCTGTGTGTGAGCAGGAGAGTGCTTCAAGTATGGACATTGTGAATGAGCCCCCGCTCAGTGCTGTGGGGGAGACCCCGCTCAGTGCTGTGGGGGAGACCCCGCTCAGTGCTGTGGAGGAGACCCCGCTCAGTGCTGTGGAGGAGACCCCGCTCAGTGCTGTGGAGGAGACCCCGCTCAGTGCTGTGGGGGAGACCCCGCTCAGTGCTGTGGAGGAGACCCCGCTCAGTGCTGTGGAAGAGACCCCGCTCAGTGCTGTGGAGGAGACCCCGCTCAGTGCTGTGGAGGAGACCCCGCTCAGTGCTGTGGAGGAGACCCCGCTCAGTGCTGTGGAGGAGACCCCGCTCAGTGCTGTGGAGGAGACCCCGCTCAGTGCTGTGGAGGAGACCCCGCTCCATCAGCTCTCAGAGGAGACAACTGCACAGATTGGAGCAGACATGGAGGTCAGTATACAGGACCCTCAGCCATCCACAATGTCAGCTGTACAGCGGTCTGGAGCAGACACAGGTGGATCTGCAGGACAATCTGGAGTCAGTAAGCCTGTAGAGGAGAGGCCCAGCACTGATCCTCCTGCAGACCGTCCACAATTCAGGAGATTGTTCTCCAATGTTACAAGGCCGGCTAACCCTCCACCTCAGAGGAGGAATGCTGTACGGATTAAGTATACGGCCTGATCCATATCCCCTCCAGCAGGATCTATGACATCAGCTTTAAGCTTCAGTATGATCTGGACTTATTCTGGAATATATACAATGACACCAAAGAACAGTCAATCTGGGAGCATCTACAGGTGATCCAGTTGTCCAAGCCTCAGGTAGTGAAGGCCACCATCTTGTTCCAGTCTGAGGTAGTGGCGCTGGCAGATCTGGAGCACTGGCTGAGCAGACAGTGTCTGTTGAAGAGTCATCCCGGAAAAATATATGATGAGGAAGACATTTGGAATGGCGGATACACCGTGATGATACAGCTAGAGCAGAACAATGGTGTGACCAGACATCTGCCACACTCCTTCTACCTGGGCTCAGAGAGGGGGATATGCTACTACCCCGGTCAGCCGCGGCTGTGTCACAGATGTGGGGGCAGGCACCTCGCCATCAACTGCTCCCGTATTAAGTGCTCATTTTGTGGACAGTTTGGTCATTCAAAGGACGACTGTACAGGTCCGGTCATCTGTAACCTGTGTTTAGGATCTGGTCATACGTTCCGGGACTGTCCGCATGCAGATCATAATAAGGGCAGTGATGAGATCTTCTCAGAGGCCATGGAGGAAGGTCAGGAGGATGTCACTGCAAGAGCAGATACAGCCCCAGAAACCGGAAATCCTCATACTGAAGCAATGCAAATTACTAGTGACCCTGCTGTAGAGAGTGGAGACCCTCCTGATGCACTACAAGTACCGGCAGAGTTGGAGACTGATGGCCAAATTACTTTATTACAAGTACCAACATCTGCTGAACCACAAGTACCAGCTATTGAAAAGGCTTTGAAATCCAGAAATCCTGCTGTGGAAGCTAAAGTACCATCTGTAGCACTACAAGTACCAGCCACTGAAGAGGATTCTAATCTGCAGAGTAAAGTGACCAGTAAACCAGTTGCCAAACCACCTAAAGAACTGCCCTCTACGTCTACAAAGCCTGATGGTCCAGCTGCAGGGCTCAGGAAGCTCAGGAGGTCCTCTGTGGATGAAGAGGGGTTCCAGACTGTAAAAAGAAAGAACAGCGTTACAGCAAAGAAAACCCCGGATCCGCCAGTGCTGGCCATAACCTCCGGGCAGTATGGTGCGCTAGGGGAAGAAGAGTCAGAAGAAAAGATTGAAATGGACTATGCTTCTTCACATAACCCTGATGGTGACCCTCTGGAAGATGAACCTGGCCCTTCAGTGTCCACCAAAAGATGGGGTTCTAAAGGTCACAGTAGTGGAAGGAGGAAAAAGAATAAGAAAAACTAAGGGACCTGGATGAGGCTGAGAATCAGCTCTATAAATGTGAACAGTGTGAAGACTAAGAACAGGCGGCAGGCGATCTACCAACGTCTGTCTCAGGAGAGATCTGACATCTTCTTCTTACAGGAGACTTATTTGAAGAGCAATGCTCAGGTGTTTGCAGCTAAGAGAGACTGGAGACATGGAGCATCTTTCTGGTCCTTCGGGCTGGAGAGAAATGATGGTGTGGCAATTCTCTTCAATAAGATGGAAGTTGAGGTGGAGAGAGTCCTGGAGATCTGTTCGGGCCGCTGTCTGATGCTGGACTTCATACTGGACACTGTGTATTATAGAGTTATTAATATCTATGCTCCTCAGACTAGAAAGGAGAGGAGGGAATTATTCCAGCAGATGAAGCCATATTGTTTTACATCCAGGGTGTTTATAATGTGTGGGGATTTTAATAGTGTCTCCTGTAATGTGGACCGTTCCAGTAGTCATAAGCAATTGAGATATGATGAGAACTTCCTTAACAATATGGTCCAGTAGGCTCATTTAGTGGATCCCTATGGTTTGCGTGGCTCCAATAGAGCCTACACTTACCATAAGGCCGGTAACGCCAGTAGAATAGACCGGGTGTATATAAAACGTGAAGTGAGGAGCTCTGACTACAGGACGAGTCCCATAGAGTTCTCTGACCATTGTATGGTGAGTGTCACGTTGGATCTGGCCGGGGCCGTGGTCTGTGGTAGGGGCTACTGGAAGGTGAACAGCTCGGTGCTGCAAGATCCAGGGTTTAGAGAGGCCTTTACCACCTTCTATAATGACCGGAGGACCACCCAGTGTATGTGTGAGGATACAGCAGAGTGGTGGGAGTGTATGAAGGGTGATATCAAGCAGTTTCTGATATGTACTGCGAGGAGGCATAGTAATGTGGAGTATATGAGGTATTCTGCACTGAGGCTGCAGCTAAGCAGGTTATATGGTAAGATCAATAGTGGTGAGAAGATAGATGGTAAATACGTTAGCCAGATAAAGCAGGAGATGCGAGAGCTGCAGTATGACCGCCTCAAGTCTCTCAAAGCAGAGGGGCAGTTCGATAATTGGGGGGTCCACAACCCAGACCCCTATATTGCCTGTAAGAACAGGGTTAATAAGAAGTTTATGACCAGCCTGTTAGATGAGGATGGGGTGGAGCAGTCTGATCAGAGTAAACTCCACAAGATTATTAGAGATTATTACAAAAATCTGTTTAAAGGCCGTCAGATAAGTGGTGACAGCATCAGAACTTACCTGAAAGGCGTCAAACTCCCTAAACTAGATCATGCACAAGTAGATGGCTTGGCCGAGCCCATAACTGAGGAGGAGGTGAAGAGGAGCATTGACTCCTTAAAAACCAAGAAGAGCCCGGGCCTGGACGGTCTGACTAGTGAATTCTATAAGGAGTTTAGAGATATATTAGCCCCAGACCTGGCACAGGTCTATAATGATTGCCTCTCTGCCGGGAAACTTCTGCAGTCACAGTATAAATCTGTTCTGGTTCTTCTGGCAAAGAAAGGAAATCTAAAAGACTTAAAAAACTGGCGTCCATTGTCCTTACTGAACACTGATTATAAGGTCTTGGCCAAGATCTTGTATCACAGGCTGAGTGCGGTGGCAGATGACCTGATCATCTCCAACCAGACGTGTGGTGTGAAAGGCCGGACTATAGAGGACTCATTGCTGCTGGTGAGGGAAGCGGTGACATACATCAGGCAGCACAGTGGAGGAGCATATGTGGTCGGGTTAGACCAGAGCAAGGCCTTTGACAGAGTCCATCATGACTACTTATATCAGGTGTTGTTGGAGTATGGCCTTCCTGCACGCTTCGTACAATGGCTGCAGGTTCTCTATAAGGAGGCGGTAAGTCAGCCTCTGATTAATGGTCACTTGGCAGAACCCTTTAGGATCATGTCTGGTGTAAGGCAGGGGTGCCCTCTAAGCCCATTATTGTATGTCTTCAGTCTGGATCCTTTTTTAAGAAAGTTGCAAGATAATAGAAATCTCTTGGGGTTGGAATGTCACCTACAGAGTAAAATAGTGGACATAAAGTTCTGTGCTTATGCGGACGATGTGACGGTTCTGGTCTCGTCTAGTGAGGACTGTGTGGCCCTACAACAGGAGATAGCAGCTTTCTCTCGAGTGTCAAATTCTGCTGTGAATATGGATAAGAGCGAGGCGTTGTGGCTGGGGGGTGACCATGGGGTCTTCTCAGTGCCCTTTAGAACAGTGCAGGGCAAGATAAAGATTTTGGGAATTCAGTTTGGAACTGTAGATGATGGGAAGGTGAACTGGGAGGAGAAGCTGACTGTGTGTGAGCAGAAGGTGCAGTGCTGGAGACACTGGAAGCTGATAATAACACAACCGTATAGTCGGTCACACTATGATATTGTCTGAAATGCTAGACCCTTTAGATCCAAGGAATTATATTAACATTAGTGGGTAGCTTATTTAAGTTAAGACTTAACATTTAATATGATATTTGAAATAAAATTATAGGCCCTTGAGTATTGAACACAAAATTATTGTAACCACTGGTCACACTAATCTCCTAATAGATGGCGGAGGTGGGAGAGGACCGCATATAGGGATAGCAATATGTTAACAGACAGGATGAGGGGTATTAAGATGGAAAGATACAATACTGGGACGAAGCCCTAAAACGCCCCTTCAGTCTATTGAATCAAACCTGGCTGATGCTCTGACCCTAATGTCACCCTCCCTAAATGTGGACTGCCCAGCTTTGCCCAAAAGACAGAATAACGGTCCTCTTGATAAACGGCCAAATTGAGTTACAAAGGGGACATAAGAACTGGTTTAATATGTGCAGTGAGTAGGGTCCATTCTGGATGTCCTATAAATATAGGGCACCCTTGACGCGAAACTCAATTTGAATCACGCACATATTAATCAATATAGGAAAATATATCTCAGTGTATATGTTCTCGTCCTTTTAAACAATGTGGCGTGTGCGAGACGGCATAGATATACACAAACATATACACCCTAAAAAGTATTTTTGAAGTGTCCCGACGCGTTTCCTCAGTGATATCAGATTCATCAGGGGACAGAAAAGAAAAAACAAAAACACCAAATTGCAGGAGTTCCTTTTTGTTTAAGGTCTATATCTCCAGTCACAGGGGTGGAGTCACAAGGCCTATATTATAGTGTGAGAAGGCACGTCAAAAAAGAGCATGGTATTGGCTCTAAATAACATTAAAAGATTCACTTAGCCTTCTAGTCACACAGTATGGGATGATGTCAAGTTAAACAATTATTTCCGTGCACATGACTAAATAGCGTCCAAGTCATTCATCATGTATCCCTATCTCACAATCCGGACCAATACCCGGAAAAAGTCCCATACACTATATGCCCTCGTGAAACTCCAGTCCAGCAGCAATAGTGTTTCAACCAAGATTTAGGTCACAAAATGTATCACAAAAACTTTGTAGCAGATCTCCCAGTGCTAATATTAACACTAGAGGTTAACGAGGTCTCTACAATGTTATAGATTAGATAGTGCTGGATCCCTTTAGTGTGCAGGTATCCCAGCACTAGAAAACTTATCTGTCCAGTCCTGAATGTCGACTGATTCCAGACAACGATGGGCGAGGGTGTTCCCCGGCGTCCCGCGTGTGGCAGTGGCAATAGCGCCATATTCGCGGGTCATTTAAATAGCCGTGTGGTACCGCCCCCATCGCACACCCTCTCACCGTCACGCAGCGTCATCATCGCGTCACGTGTCAGCTGTCTCGAGCTTTCGTCACGTGACCGATCTCCTTCCTGAGACGCACCATGCAGAGGCTTGTTTAACGTTGCCAGGAGACCCTCGGAGCCTACGGTCCTCACAAGAGAGCCGTAGTCCGAGAAGATTTGATCCACCCAGCAGCCAGCCGTGTCCACCTGGTATGTGTCAACGGCCAGGCGTTCTCTACTGCGCATATATGAGACGGATGGCTAGTAGTGCAGAGTAAAGTCAATGGGCAAATTTGCAAATCCTCTGCTAATGCTAGTTCAAAAAATGATCCAGTGGCCTGCCTGATTCTGCAGTTATCCCACTGGAGAATTGGAGTTTATAAGACGGTTTCCTAAATATAACTGATATCAATACACAAAGGCTCAAATCGGCCCTTAAAATCATGCTTTTTATCAAGTGGCATTTTACAGATATTTAGTATGGGGCAGTAAAGTGTTTTGCTCCATAACACTGTAAATATTTTGTCTAGGGTGGTGACTGGGATCGGTCCCCAATTGTGGGGGAGAAAGAAGAATTTCTCAGGAGGCACTTTAGGACTCTATATAGCAGCTGAATGACAATTGCTCATTTAGACCTGTAGGGGTCACAGTTTGAAGATGGAAGATCCACCATGTCTCTCTTTGCAAAATTCTCCGATCCCAGTCACCTCCCCTTTTTGGCCTTGCAATAGCCTCAATTCCCATAAATTTCAGGTCCGACGCATCTCCCCCATGCACCGAGTTGACATGTTTTGCCAGGGGTGTGTCTCTGTCATTCCTAACGTCACCTAGGTGCTCCCCCACCCGTCGTCGTAGTTCGCGGGTCGTTTTCCCTATATACTCTAAACCGCATATACAGTGGGCCCTGTATATAACTCCCTTCGTGCGGCAGTTGATGAACTGTTTAATTTGGTAGGTTTTACCCGTGACGTTGGCACAGAAAGACCGTCCCTGTATAATATGTCGACATGCTACACAGCCACTACAGCGAAAACAACCGATTGGGCGTTGGAGCCATGACCCTTTTTTGTCGCGTGTCTCGACGTAGTGGCTGTGTACCAGGCGGTCTCTTAGGCTCAGACCCCTACGGTAAGTGATCTGTACTCTTTCAGGCACCGCCCCCTTGATGTCTGGGTCCAGGAGAAGGACATCCCAGTGTTTTTTTAGGATTTGTTTGACTTCTTCCGAGGCGTCATCAAATGTGCCTATAAGGCGTATCTGACCACCCTCAGTTTTTTTAGGTTTAGGATAGAGTAACTCATCCCTCTTGCTTTCACAAGCCCTCCTAAAGGCCGACCTCAAGACTGTATCAGGATAGCCCCTTTCCCGAAAGCGACCTCTCAGATCATCTGCCTGTTGTTTAAAGGCCTCCCAGGTGGAGCAGTTCCTCCTAATTCGCAAGTACTGCCCCACTGGGATACCCCTTTTTAGAGGAAAAGGATGGTGGCTCGTCCAGTGTAGAAGTGCATTCGTGGAAGTGGGCTTCCTGAAAATGTCCGTTTGTATCTCGTCGTTCTTACCCCTTGTGATTAGAATATCAAGGAAGGGCAAGTGGTTGTTTTCAAAAACTGAGGTGAATCTCATATTGATGCTATTGATATTCAATTCCTTAACGAAGTCATAAAAATCATTTTCTTCACCCTTCCACACCACAAAGACATCGTCAATAAATCTAGCCCATGTAACAATGCATGGGACATGTCTACTGGGTACATCACTGAAGACCAGTGTCCTCTCCCACCAGCCCAGGAACAAGTTGGCATACGACGGGGCACAAGAACTCCCCATCGCTGTGCCCCTGAGCTGGTGGTAGAGGACCCCGTCAAACAGGAAATAATTCCTTGTGAGGACAAAGTTGAGTAACTGCAAGTTAAAGACATTATGGGGGTAAAACTGTTGTCCTCTAGTCGAGAGGAATGATTCCACTGCCCTCATACCCAAGTCGTGGGGTATGGAGGAGTAGAGGGCCTCCACATCAATTGATGCCAAGGAGGCACCCTCCTCCAACGTGATCCCCTCCAAGCGGCCAAGGAGGTCGCTAGTATCCCTCAGGTATGAGGGCAGTGTTTTAACAAAGGGCGCTAAAACCTGGTCCAGATAGATCCCCAGGTTTTGGGTCAAGCTATTAACACCCGAAACAATCGGGCGTCCTTTTACAGGGGAGCCACCCTTGTGGACTTTAGGTAAGCTATAGAAGGTAGCTATAGTAGGGTGCTTTTTGTATAGATAGTCAAACTCCTCCCCTGAAATAAGGTTTTCCGTCTTAGCTTGTCGCAATATTTCAATGAGATCCCTCTGATATTTCGCTGTAGGGTCTCCACTCAACCTCTCATAAGTGTCTTCATCATTAAGCAAAGTCTGACACATATTTTTGTAGTCAATAGTTTCCATCAAAACTATATTCCCCCCTTTGTCCGAGGGTTTGATTGTTAGGTTGTGTTTTTTCTCTAGTTCTAGCAATGCTTTATATTCATTTTTACTACAATTGAAGCCACCATGATGAGAGATGAGGCTAGATAGATCCCGACAGACCTGATTGACAAACACATCAATGCAGGTGGGGTCCCCCATCGGAGGCATTTTAACGCTCTTGTTTTTGAGCGATGTAAAGGGGCCCCTACCTTCCTGTGGTGTGCTGTCGCTCAGGCTGTATAATAAGCGGACATCCTGGAGGATATCTAAAGGGACACCCATCTCTTTGCTTTCTCGCTTTGCGACTAGCGCAAAGTGTTTCCTCCACCTAAGTTTCCTAGCAAAGAGGTGGATGTCCCGAATCCAGTTGAAGAGGTTAAAACTAGAGGTAGGGACAAAAGACAGGCCTTTACTTAACAGGCACATTTCAGTATCTTGGAGTTGTTGGGTCGAAAGATTAATTATTTGGTTACGTTGCCCGTCGGTCTGTTGGTCTGGGGTGGTGATTTTTGAAACCGATTGCGTAGGGGGTATGGTATATCTAAAAAATCTGACCCTCCTCTCTCCTGTCTACCCCTTTGGTTATTTCTCTCTCCCTTGCCCCTAGAGTTTTGTGATCTTCTTTGGCCCCTACCCCTTCCTCTGAAGGTCTGTCCGGCTTCTCTTTCACTCTCTGAAGCCTCCGTGTCACTGGACGAGATGTCCGTTTCCGGGCGTTTTATCTGTGGTTTATTGCGATCTAGTGTAGAATATACACGATTCTCCCGAAAATCCTGCAGGTCTCTATTAAACTGGCGATGCTTTCGCTCTTTGAGATGAAACTGAAATTTGTCAATGATATTTTTGAGTTGTAACTCTTTATTGGCAAACTCAGTTTCTCCCCCAAATTTTTGTGTTAATTCAATCTGTTCTTTTAGACTACTTTCTAGTTTCACCAGGTTGACTTTTTCTTCTTCCAGCAGCAGTTGCATGAATCTGAGAGAACTTTTGGTTGCCTCATCCTCCCACTTGCTGGTTAGGGAGGCAGATCTGCATCTAGCTGCTGGAGTTAGGGTAATTCTTAAGCCTCTAGGTACGATTTTGTTTTTCAAGTAGTTTTCAATGGATTGAATCTCCCACCAAGAGGATATTTGTTCCTTATATAATTTAGTGAGGTCCTTGAAAGCAGCTTTAAAGGAAGGTGCGTATTTGCTCTGTATCAAAGTCTTCTCTGAGAAGACCTCGCTAGCCTCAGAGATCTATAACATTGTAGAGACCTCGTTAACCTCTAGTGTTAATATTAGCACTGGGAGATCTGCTACAAAGTTTTTGTGATACATTTTGTGACCTAAATCTTGGTTGAAACACTATTGCTGCTGGACTGGAGTTTCACGAGGGCATATAGTGTATGGGACTTTTTCCGGGTATTGGTCCGGATTGTGAGATAGGGATACATGATGAATGACTTGGACGCTATTTAGTCATGTGCACGGAAATAATTGTTTAACTTGACATCATCCCATACTGTGTGACTAGAAGGCTAAGTGAATCTTTTAATGTTATTTAGAGCCAATACCATGCTCTTTTTTGACGTGCCTTCTCACACTATAATATAGGCCTTGTGACTCCACCCCTGTGACTGGAGATATAGACCTTAAACAAAAAGGAACTCCTGCAATTTGGTGTTTTTGTTTTTTCTTTTCTGTCCCCTGATGAATCTGATATCACTGAGGAAACGCGTCGGGACACTTCAAAAATACTTTTTAGGGTGTATATGTTTGTGTATATCTATGCCGTCCAGCACACGCCACATTGTTTAAAAGGACGAGAACATATACACTGAGATATATTTTCCTATATTGATTAATATGTGCGTGATTCAAATTGAGTTTCGCGTCAAGGGTGCCCTATATTTATAGGACATCCAGAATGGACCCTACTCACTGCACATATTAAACCAGTTCTTATGTCCCCTTTGTAACTCAATTTGGCCGTTTATCAAGAGGACCGTTATTCTGTCTTTTGGGCAAAGCTGGGCAGTCCACATTTAGGGAGGGTGACATTAGGGTCAGAGCATCAGCCAGGTTTGATTCAATAGACTGAAGGGGCGTTTTAGGGCTTCGTCCCAGTATTGTATCTTTCCATCTTAATACCCCTCATCCTGTCTGTTAACATATTGCTATCCCTATATGCGGTCCTCTCCCACCTCCGCCATCTATTAGGAGATTAGTGTGACCAGTGGTTACAATAATTTTGTGTTCAATACTCAAGGGCCTATAATTTTATTTCAAATATCATATTAAATGTTAAGTCTTAACTTAAATAAGCTACCCACTAATGTTAAGACACTGGAAGCTGACCTATCAGGAGAAGATCCGCCTGCTGAAAAGCTTCCTGCTCCCGCTATTCCTTTATGTCAGTGTAGTGTTCCCAGTGCCCGATAAGTTACTCACCAGACTGACCAATATCTTCTTCCACTTCTTGTGGGGTAATAGGGTGAATATAGTCAGGAGGAACATTGTCTATCTTCCCCAGAAGGAGGGCGGCCTGTCCATGCCCTGCCCAGAGCTCTTCTTTAACTTAATGTTTCTGATGAGGAATTTCTCATTTTGTAAGAGTTCAGAGCTGAAGCTGTGGAGTCATCTGTTTAAGAACCAGATCCAGCAGTTTGTGTCTGTGTGGTCGGTAGGTGACCCCATTAAGAGGATCTCGGGGCGCATTAAGAATAACGTTTCCTGGTATGCGGTACATGTAATTAGCAAGATCATTAAATGGAAAATCTTATATGGTGAGGTAAAGCAGCTCAGTAGGAAAGAGATGTATAAGAACCTGCTGATGTCTCAGTTTAGTGCCCATATCCAGCTGAGGAACGCCCCGAACCTGGATGTAAAACAGGCTGTGAAAATCCTGGAGGACCCCAGAGTCCCCGCTCACATGAAGGATGTGTCATGGCTGGCATTTCATGGTAAAATGTATGTCAGGGACAATCTAAAGTGTAGAAATGTGCCAGATAGATCCTGCCCTAGAGAGCAATGCCGTCAGGTACTGGAGACCATGGAGCATCTTCTGCTGGACTGTCCGTTCAGTGTCCAGGTATGGGAGGCCGTGTTACGGTCCCTTCAGTTACCACATCTAGTGGGGCAGCTGTATAATCAGCTCTTGTATGGAGACTTCCCCCCAGATCTCAGACAATACAGCAGAAGTTCCCTGTATGTAGTGAATGTGGTGACCATGTACCATCTGTGGTGTGCGCGGTGCTGCCTGGTCATCAACAGAGAGCTCCTGACCTGTGATAAAATCTTATATAATATCCTGGAAAGTCTGAAGATGATATATAAGAAAGACCTGAAAAATAACCGCAATAACGTGCAGTGGAGGAACATCCATGTGTCAGCAATTGTATAATGTGTTGTGATGTGTATTATGAAAGTGATGTCACTTTATATTATTATTCTTTTCTATGATTTTATTGTAAGTGTATTGTAATATTTTGTTGCCTGTTTTTAACCCCTTAAGGACCAGGCTCATTTTCACCTTCAGGACCAGGCCATTTTTTGCAAACCTGACCAGTGTCACTTTAAGTGCTCATAACTTTAAAACGCTTCGACTTATCCAGGCCGTTCTGAGATTGTTTTTTCGTCACATATTGTACTTCATGACACTGCTAAAATTGGGTCAAAAAAGTTAATTTTTTTGCATAAAAAAATTCATTTTTTACCAAAAATTTTGAAAAATTAGCAAATTTCAAAGTTTCAGTTTCTCTACTTCTGTAATACATAGTAATACCCCCCAAAATTGTGATGACTTTACATTCCCCATATGTCTACTTCATGTTTGTAGCATTTTGGGAATGATATTTTATTTTTTGGGGATGTTACAAGGCTTAGAAGTTTAGAAGCAAATTTTGAAATTTTTGAGAAATCTTCAAAATCCCACTTTTTATGGACCAGTTCAGGTTTGCAGTCATATTGTGAGGCTTAGATAATAGAAACCTCCCAAAAATGACCCCATTCTAGAAACTACACCCCTCAAGGTATTCAAAACTGTTTTTTCAAACTTTATTAACCCTTTAGGTCTTCCACAAGAGTTGATGGCAGATGGAGAAACAATTTTGAAATTTCTATTTTTTGGAAAATTTTCCAATATAATCAATTTTTTCCAGGAGTAAAACAAGGGTTAACTGCCAAACAACACTCAAAATGGGTTGCCCTGATTCTGTAGTTTACAGAAACACCCCATATGTGGTCGTAAACTACTATTTGGCCGAACGGGAGCACATAGAAGGAGGGGAACACCATATGGGTTTTGGAAGGCAGATTTTGCTGGACTGGTTTTGTTTATACCATGTCCCATTTGAAGCCCCCTGTTGCACCCCTAGAATAGAAATTTCAAAAAAGTGACTCCATCTAAGAAAGTACACCCCTCAAGGTATTCAAAACTGGGTTTACAAACTTTGTTAACCCTTTAGGTGTTCCACAAGAGTTAATGGCAGATGGAGAAACAATTTTGAAATTTCTATTTTTTGGAAAATTTTCCAATATAATCATTTTTTTCCAGGAGTAAAACAAGGGTTAACTGCCAAACAACACTCAAAATGGGTTGCCCTGATTCTGTAGTTTGCAAAAACACCCCATATGTGGTCGTAAACTACTGTTTGGCCGAACGGTAGCACATAGAAGGAGGGGAACACCATATGGGTTTTGGAAGGCAGATTTTGCAGGACTGGTTTTGTTTATACCATGTCCCATTTGAAGCCCCCTGTTGCACCCCTAAAATAGAAATTTCAAAAAAGTGACTCCATCTAAGAAAGTACACCCCTCAAGGTATTCAAAACTGGGTTTACAAACTTTGTTAACCCTTTAGGTGTTCCACAAGAGTTAATGGCAGATGGAGACACAATTTAGAAATTTCAATTTTTTGGAAAATTTTCCAATATAATCAATTTTTTCCAGGAGTAAAACAAGGGTTAACTGCCAAACAACACTCAAAATGGGTTGCCCTGATTCTGTAGTTTGCAAAAACACCCCATATGTGGTCGTAAACTACTGTTTGGCCGAACGGTAGCACATAGAAGGAGGGGAACACCATATGAGTTTTGGAAGGCAGATTTTGCAGGACTGGTTTTGTTTATACCATGTCCCATTTGAAGCCCCCTGTTGCACCCCTAGAATAGAAATTTCAAAAAAGTGACTCCATCTAAGAAAGTACACCCCTCAAGGTATTCAAAACTGGGTTTACAAACTTTGTTAACCCTTTAGCTGTTCCACAAGAGTTAATGGCAGATGGAGAAACAATTTAGAAATTTCTATTTTTTGGAAAATTTTCCAATATAATCAGTTTTTTCCAGGAGTAAAACAAGGGTTAACTGCCAAACAAAACTCAAAATGGGTTGCCCTGATTCTGTAGTTTGCAAAAACACCCCAAATGTGGTCGTAAACTACTGTTTGGCTAAACGGCAGGACATAGAAGAAGGGGAACGCCATACGGTTTTTGGAAGGCAGATTTTGCTGGACTGGTTTATTTACACCATGTACCCTTTCAAGCCCCCTGATGCACCCCTAGAGTAGAAACTCCATAAAAGTGACCCCATCTAGGAAACTACGGGATAAGGTGGTTGTTGTTTTGGGACAATTTTTGGGGTAAATTAGATTTTTGGTTGCTCTATATTACTCTTTTTTGAGGCAATGTAACAAAAAAATTTAATTCTAAAATTGTTTCTACATTCGCTATTTAGTTTTGTGGAACACCTAAAGGGTTAACATAGTTTGTAAAGTAATTTTTGAATACCTTGAGGGGTGTAGTTTCTTAGATGGGGTCACTTTTTTGGAGTTTCTAGTCTAGGCTACATCAGGGGGGGCTTCTAATGGGACATGGTGTAAAAAAAAAAAACTGTCCATCAAAATCTGCCTTCCAGAAACCGTATGGAGTTCCCTTCGTTCTATGCCCTGCCGTGCGGCTATATAGCCATTTACGACCACATATGGGGTGTTTCTGCAAACTACAGAATTGGGGCAATAAATGTTTAGTTTTGTTTGGCTGTTAACCCTTGCTTTATTACCGGCAAAATGGATTTAAATTTAAATTTTGCCCAAAAATAGGTGTTTTGGCACCGTTTTTATTTTATATTTTTAACACCGTTCATCCGAGGCGTTTGGTAAAAAGTTATTTTTATAGCGACGACTTTTACGCACGCGACGATGCCCAATATGTATGGCTCTCAGACTTTGGAGACACTAAGCAGGCATCCTAAAACTGCGGCCCTCCAGATGTTGTAAAACTACAATTCCCACCATGCCCTGATGATGGCTGTAGGTTGTCTGGGCATGCTGGGAGTTATAGTTTTACAACATCTGGAGGGCCGCAGTTTGAGGATGCCTGCACTAAAACTAATATTTTTTGGGGAAAGAAAAATTGTTTTCGTGTCTCCAAAGTCTGAGAGCCATAGTGTTTTATGTTCTCTAGTGAACTGTTGGGGATTATAAAAATTTAGTACTCCATGGAAGTGTGATACTCCCTGAAGCAATCGATAATGCAGAGGCCCGGATGATCGGGGCACGTGTCACATTGAGTTGTGGTGTCCTTCCGTATCCCCCTCTTGTGACACACTCTGCACTTTTTTTGGGTTCGTCCCTTCTTTCCAGTATGGGGGACCACACCTGGAAAGTGTTGGCCAGGGACGATCCGGGCGCCTCCAGTTCCCGAGGTACTCCGGCCTGCTCTTTCCCGGTCCGAAAAGATCAGGTCTTTGAGGACTGCCTCATAGAATTGGAGGAATGTCCCTGTGCTGCCAGCGCTTCGGGATAGTACAAAAGAGTTGTACATGGCAACCTGCACCATGTAGACCGCAACTTTTTTGTACCATGCCCGGGTTTTGCGCATGGCGTTATATGGCGTGAGGACTTGATCAGAGAGATCAACTCCTCCCATATACCGATTGTAGTCGACGATACAATCGGGCTTGAGGACCGTTGCCGCGGTACCTCGCACAGGGACTGGGGTGGTGCTGTTACCGTGGATTGTGGACAGCATAAGGACATCCCTCTTGTCCTTATACCTGACCAGCAACAGGTTTCCACTGGTAAGTGCACGGGTCTCACCCCTGGGGATAGGTACCTGGAGGGGGTAGGCAGGGAGGCCGCGTTGATTTTTCCGCACGGTCCCACAAGCGAACGTGGATCTGGCGGCAAGGGACCTGAACAAGGGAATGCTGGTATAAAAGTTGTCCACGTACAAGTGGTAACCCTTATCCAGCAGTGGGTACATAAGGTCCCACACGAGTTTCCCGGTAACACCCAGAGTGGGGGGACATTCTGGTGGTTGAATCCGGGAATCTCGCCCCTCGTACACACGAAATTTGTAAGTGTACCCTGAGGTACTCTCACAAATTTTGTATAGCTTCACGCCATACCTCGCCCGCTTTGTGGGAATGTATTGGCGGAAACTGAGTCTCCCCTTGAACGCAACGAGAGACTCATCAACCGCGACCTCCCTTCCAGGTACGTAGGCCTGCTGAAATGTGGCCCCAAAGTGATCGATGACCGGCCGTATCTTGTACAGCCGGTCATAGGCAGGATCACCTCGGGGTGGACATGCTGCATTATCGGAATAATGCAGACATTTCCGGATGGCCTCAAACCGGTGACGTGTCATGACCATACTGTACAGTGGGGTCTGGTACAGGACGTCCCCACTCCAGTATTGCCTGACACTGGGTTTTTGGACTAGACCCATATGCAGCACGAGGCCCCAAAATGTCCTCATCTCGGCTGCACTGACCGGCGTCCAGCCACCGGGTCTAGCCAAAACTGAGCCTGGGTTTTGAGCGACGAACTGTTGGGCGTACAGATTCGTCTGCTCCACCATCAAATTCACCAGTGGGTTACTGAAAAAAAAACTAAAAAAGTCTATTTCAGTAAACCCCACTGTGGGAATCTGGATTCCAGGATTGCCAGCGAAATCCGGAATCTCAGGCTCAAAGTCCACTGGGGGACACCAGCTAAGTTCATCGGCAGGGGGCTCCGGTGAACTTATTTGGTGGGCCGGGAAACCAGTACGAACCCCAGGGCGGCTCGTACTAGGGTGGGCCACAGGATCCCTAGCATGTGCGGCCCCTGGCTCCGCCTGGCGGCGTCTCCGCTGCCTTGGTGGCTCATCGTCATCCGATGATGATGAGGAGGATGCGGATGACAAAAGGAACGTGGGGTCATCCTCATCCTCACTGGGGCTCTCAGAGTCGGAGGCAATCTGGGCATATGCCTCCTCGGCCGAGAACACCCGGCGGGCCATGGGTGTGTGTGTGTGCGCGTGTGTATGTGCGTGCGTGTAAACCTTTATTCTATGTGCGTGTGTGTGGGGGCACGGGTGTTCACGTACTAAAAAGTCCAGGCAAAAAAAATGGGCAAGTGTTAGGAAAAAAAAAAAAAAAAAAAAAAAGTTCAAACTTGCTGATCAGCGGGGATGCGGGGGGGGGGCAAGTGGCAGGGGGGGTCTGGGGTCTGAAAGTTGAAAAAAAAAAGTTTGGAATAAATGTGCTTTTTTTTTTTTTTTTTTTTTCTAACTTTTCCCTTCTATCCCTGCCTAAAGGTGCCTCTCCCTCACTGACCCTAACCTACCTGGGTGGCGATGGGTGCAGGAGGGTGATGGATGCCGATTTAGGGGGACACAGGAGCTGGTGCTGGACGATGCTGCACGGTCAGGGTGCTGGACAGGAAGAGGAGGGGAGAGAGGAGCGCAGGAAGTTTGAATCTCGCGCCTCTCTCCCCTGCACCAATCAGCACCCTGGACAGCGGCGTTCAGCACCAGGGCCAGCTCCGCCTCTGCAAATCCTCGGACTGCGATTGGTGGTGTAAAATTACGCCACCGATCGCAGTCTTTTTCCGGTTCATCGGGTCACAGGACACCCGAATGGACCGGAAACGCAGAAAACCGCAGGTCTGAATTGACCTGCGGTTTTCTGCGATCGCCGATACGGGGGGGTCCAATGACCCCCCCCCGGCGTTGTTACGGGATGCCGGCTGAATGATTTCAGCCGAAATCCCGTTTCGATTAACCCCCGCGGCGCCGGAATTCAGATTTTAAGTCAGGACGTACCGGTACGTCCTCGGTCCTTAAGGACTCGGGAAATAGGGCGTACCGGTACGTCCTCGGTCCTTAAGGGGTTAAATAAAAAGATCATTATAGTAGTATATTCTTGTACATAGAGGGCAGTATTATAGTAGTTGTATTTTTACATAGGGGGTGGTATTGTAGTAGTTATTTTCTTATACATAGGGAGCAGTATTATAGTAGTTATATTCATGTACATATGGAGCAGTATTATAGAAGTTATATTCTTGTACATAGAGGGTGGTATTGTAGTAGTTATATTCTGGTACATAGGGGCAGTATTATAGTAGTTTTATTCTTGTACATGGAAGGCAATATTATAATTGTTATACTGTACTATTGTGCATGACAGGCAGTATAATAGTAGGGATGATTGAATAGACTTTGGATGAAACAACTCGGGTTCCAAGTGGTACCTTGGAACCGAACCCGAGTTTGGGAAAAAGATTTTTACAGTACAAATTTTCTAATCCCTATTTATTACATACTGGGGCAGGATTGTAGTTACAGTCAGGGCCATAAATATTGGGACATCGACACAATTCTAACATTTTTGGCTCTATACACCACCACAATGAATTTGAAATGAAACGAACAAGATATGCTTTAACTGCAGACTGTCAGCTTTAATTTGAGGGTATTTACATCCAAATCATGTGAACGGTGTAGGAATTACAACAGTTTGCATATGTGCCTCCCACTTGTTAAGGGACCAAAAGTAATGGGACTGAATAATAATTATAAATCAAACTTTCACTTTATAATACTTGGTTGCAAATCCTTTGCAGTCAATTACAGCCTGAAGTCTGGAACGCATAGACATCACCAGACGCTGGGTTTCATCCCTGGTGATGCTCTGCCAGGCCTCTACTGCAACTGTCTTCAGTTCCTGCTTGTTCTTGGGGCATTTTCCCTTTAGTTTTGTCTTCAGCAAGTGAAATGCATGCTCAATCGGATTCAGGTCAGGTGATTGACTTGGCCATTGCATAACATTCAACTTCTTTCCAGCCGAAATCCCGTTTCGATTAACCCCCGCGGCGCCGGAATTCAGATTTTAAGTCAGGACGTACCGGTACGTCCTCGGTCCTTAAGGACTCGGGAAATAGGGCGTACCGGTACGTCCTCGGTCCTTAAGGGGTTAAATAAAAAGATCATTATAGTAGTATATTCTTGTACATAGAGGGCAGTATTATAGTAGTTGTATTTTTACATAGGGGGTGGTATTGTAGTAGTTATTTTCTTATACATAGGGAGCAGTATTATAGTAGTTATATTCATGTACATATGGAGCAGTATTATAGAAGTTATATTCTTGTACATAGAGGGTGGTATTGTAGTAGTTATATTCTGGTACATAGGGGCAGTATTATAGTAGTTTTATTCTTGTACATGGAAGGCAATATTATAATTGTTATACTGTACTATTGTGCATGACAGGCAGTATAATAGTAGGGATGATTGAATAGACTTTGGATGAAACAACTCGGGTTCCAAGTGGTACCTTGGAACCGAACCCGAGTTTGGGAAAAAGATTTTTACAGTACAAATTTTCTAATCCCTATTTATTACATACTGGGGCAGGATTGTAGTTACAGTCAGGGCCATAAATATTGGGACATCGACACAATTCTAACATTTTTGGCTCTATACACCACCACAATGAATTTGAAATGAAACGAACAAGATATGCTTTAACTGCAGACTGTCAGCTTTAATTTGAGGGTATTTACATCCAAATCATGTGAACGGTGTAGGAATTACAACAGTTTGCATATGTGCCTCCCACTTGTTAAGGGACCAAAAGTAATGGGACTGAATAATAATTATAAATCAAACTTTCACTTTATAATACTTGGTTGCAAATCCTTTGCAGT
Source organism: Bufo gargarizans (assembly GCF_014858855.1). Taxonomy (NCBI): domain Eukaryota; kingdom Metazoa; phylum Chordata; class Amphibia; order Anura; family Bufonidae; genus Bufo; species Bufo gargarizans. The sequence goes on along the minus strand of NC_058085.1, from coordinate 320,782,374 downwards.
CAATTACAGCCTGAAGTCTGGAACGCATAGACATCACCAGACGCTGGGTTTCATCCCTGGTGATGCTCTGCCAGGCCTCTACTGCAACTGTCTTCAGTTCCTGCTTGTTCTTGGGGCATTTTCCCTTTAGTTTTGTCTTCAGCAAGTGAAATGCATGCTCAATCGGATTCAGGTCAGGTGATTGACTTGGCCATTGCATAACATTCAACTTCTTTCCCTTAAAAAACTCTTTGGTTGCTTTTGCAGTATGCTTTGGGTCACTGTCCATCTGCACTGTGAAGTGCCGTCCAATGAGTTCTGAAGCATTTGGCTGAATATGAGCAGATAATATTGCCCGAAACACTTCAGAATTCATCCTGCTCCTTATGTCAGCAGTCACATCATCAATAAATACAAGAGAACCAGTTCCATTGGCAGCCATACATGCCCACGCCATGACACTACCACCACCATGCTTCACTGATGAGATGGTATGCTTAGGATCATAAGCAGTTCCTTTTCTTCTCCATACTCTTCTCTTCCGATCACTCTGGTACAAGTTAATCTTGGTCTTATCTGTCCACAGGATGTTGTTCCAGAACTGTGAAGGCTTTTTTAGATGTTGTTTGGCAAACTCTAATCTGGCCTTCCTGTTTTTGAGGCTCACCAATGGTTTACATTTTGTGGTGAACCCTCTGTATTCACCCTGGTGAAGTCTTCTCTTGATTGTTGACTTTGACACACATACACCTGGCCAACTGTTGTGAAGGGTGTTTTCTTCACAAGGGAAATAATTCTTCGGTCATCCACCACAGTTGTTTTCCATGGTCTTCCGGGTCTTTTGGTGTTGCTGAGCTCACCGGTGCGTTCCTTCTTTTTAAGAATGTTCCAAACAGTTGTTTTGGCCATGCCTAATGTTTTTGCTATCTCTCTGATGGGTTTGTTTTGTTTTTTTTCAGCCTAATGATGGCTTGCCTCACTGATAGTGACAGATCTTTGGATCTCATCTTGAGAGTTGACAGCAACAGATTCCGAATGCAAATAGCACACTTGTAATGAACTCTGGACCTTTTATCTGCTCATTGTAATTGGGATAATAAGGGAATAACACACACCTGGCCATGGAACAGCTGAGAAGCCAGTTGTCCTATTATTTTTGGTCCCTTAAACAGTGGGAGGCACATATACAAACTGTTGTAATTTCTACACCGTTCACCTGATTTGGATGTAAATACCCTCAAATTAAAGAAGACAGTCTGCAGTTAAAGCACATCTTGTTCATTTCATTTCAAATCCATTGTGGTGGTGTATAGAGCCACAAATGTTGTGTTGATGTCCCAATACTTATGGATCTGACTGTATGTTGTACAATATTATAGTAGTTTTATGTTTGGAGTGAGTAGTGCAGATCAGCATTATTTTCTGAGATGAACATTACTTTCTGCTTTTAAAGTTATTTTGCTGGTCAACTTAAGCTGATTAATAAAGTGAAGCAGTGTGAAATGTCTTTGCTGAGAAAGATACCACCATGAGACCAGGGAAGGGCAGCTTTCAAATAAAATAAACCTGTTTTGCTGCCACTTTTGAATTTTGTGATGAAGCATTTATTCCCCTCAGGGTTTTTTGGCAGAACAACAGATTATCCTCATCATGGAAGTGCTTAGTGAAGGTGAGTCCTGATATAAGAAATCACAATTTTCTGGGCAGAGGTGATTACCATAAGAATACTAATATTCATCTTTCTTCATAAAGCAATGAATGTACATGAGACAGAGTCTTCAAAATGTCTAAAGTACAAAACAAAAAACATACAGCTGACATCTTATATTGCTTGTCTGACTTGCATACAAAACTCAACAGTTGTGATAAAATAATGAAAAAATTCATACCCTATTTCATCTTCCTGCCATTCTAAATCTCCACATTGGATGAGGCTGAAGTTGGTTACTTATTCAACAAGTGCCCCCCCCCCCCTTTGGACTTGTTTGGCTTCAGCAGTTATGTACCCATATACTCCTCATGACCACTGCAGCCGATCACTGGCCTCAGCAATCACATGCTGCGGTGATGTCTGAGGTTTACAGGCACATCATCACTGCAGGCAAAAAGATGACTTCACGGTTGCAGCCAAGTGGAGAATCAGAGCAGCAGAGCGGGAATGGTGTGGGATCAAGTAGGTAAGTCCAGTGAGCCCCCCCGAGGTGTCGGTGTAGAGCAGGGGTCCTCAAACTACGGCCCGCGGGCCACATGCGGCCCTCCGAGGACACTGATCCGGCCCGCCGGGTGTTTTGGCCGCTTCACCAATTCTGCCAGGGCACAGCAGGAGATGAGTGCTGCGCTTCCATTGCGCTCATCTCCATAGTGATCTGCATCGCCGTCCTCCGGACAGCGATACAGATTGCTGTGCTGTGGCAGAGGAGGGAGATGTGTCTCCGTTCCCTGTTCCTCTGATAGGCTGCGGGCCTTGTGCCGGCAGCCTATCAGAGGCCAGTGCAGGCGGCGCGATGACGTCATCGCGCCGCTTGAGCAGTACAGAGCGGGACACAGGCCAGAAGAGGCCTGCATCGCACCGCATCGCAGATGGTAAGTATGAGTGGTTTTTTTATTTTATTAAAATGGCCAATTTTTCTGCCACACTTATTACTGGCAGATGGGGGGGGGGGGGGGAGCAATTGGCACTTATTACTGGCACATGGGGGGGCTGGCAGCAGAGAGGAGACTGGCACATGATGGAGGGAGAATTGGCATGTATTACTGGCACATGGGAGGGGGTGGCAGCATAGCGGAGATTTGCACATGATGGGGGGGAGAATGGGCACTTATTACTGGCACATGGGGGGGTGGCAGCAGAGAGGAGACTGGCACATGATGGAGGGGGGGGGGGATTGGCATTTATTACCGGCACATGGGGGGTGGCAAGGAGACTGGCACATGATGGGGGGGAGAATTGACACTTATTATTGGCACATGGGGGGGTGGCAGCAGAGATGAGACTGGCACATGATGGGTGGGGGGGAGAATTGGCACTTTTTACTGGCACATGGGGGGCTGGCAGCATAGAGGAGACTGGCACATGAGTGGGGGGGGGAGGAGAGTAGCACTTATTACTGGTACATGAGTGGCGGGGAGAGGCACTTTTCACTAGCACTTGATTGGGAGGCATCTATGGGGGCACCTCTTACTGGCACATTATTGGGGGGCACTATGGGGGCATTTACTGAGGCCAGAAAGAAGGGGTATTTTATATGGGGGGCTCTGTGTGGCACTAATATTATCAGTGGTATTATCTGTTTCTGCAGTATAGTATTGGGGAGCTCTGGATCCGCCACTGGTTCTATTCGTCTTGCCGCGCAGGCGCACCTCCTTCCAGACCTGTGAACCTCATGTGCAGCTGCGTCACAGGAAGTCCGGAGAAGAAGAAAGGAGAAGGAGACGTTCAGGGGTAGGGAAATGTGTTTTTTCACTTCAAAATAAGATATGTGCAGTGTGCATAGGAATTTGTTCATAGTTAAAGGGGTTTTCCCATCTTGGACAATGGGGGCATATCGCTAGGATATGCCCCCATTGTCCTATAGGTGCGGGTCCCACCGCTGGGACCCGCACCTATATAGAGAACAGAGCCCCGAAAGTGAAGGAGGGCGCACTACGCATGCGCAGCTGCCCTCTTCATTTCTATGGGGCTGCCAAAAATAGCCGAGCGCTGGCTTGGCTATTTCCGTCGGCCTCATAGAAATGAATGGGAGCATGGGCAGTGCATGCGCGGTACGCTCCCATTCACTTTCGGGGCTCTGTTCTCTATATAGGTGCGGGTCCCAGCGGTGGGACCCGCACCTAACTATATGCACCCATTGTCCAAGATGGGAATACCCCTTTAAACTATAGTCCGGCCCTCCAACGGTCTGAGGGACAGTGAACTGGCCCCCTGTTTAAAAAGTTTGAGGACCCCTGGTGTAGAGGATGAGAGTGGTAGTGGCCCTGATGAGATGTTGTGTCATGGTATACTTGCTCAGCCTGTTGCTTCTTGTGGATGAGTACAATGGAAAGGTGATTTGAAGAACCAGGCCAGAAGTAAAAGTATAAAGATACCTCTATACTCAAAAGATAACTTGTACATCCAGCAGTAGTTGGTACAAAATGCAATTTCTGTCCCCAGATGATAAGATATGGTGGCTGGATAAGTGGCAATTTAGGACACCTCTGAAGGGCTATCTTGCTAGTAAGTCTCCCTTGCACCTCTGGCTAAAAGCTGTACGCTGCCACTTGTGGATATAAGTGTCCACTGTATAAGGCAGGATTTAGAGTTGGTCTGGCCTGGGTGACATTTAGGTGATGGGTGTCTGAACTGTATTCTCTCACCAGCAGCAGGATCTGTGCAGATGAGGCTTGCTAGTCACTCTGCTGAATATCAACACTGTAGCTTTTGGGAAACCTGTATCTTTTCAGGTTTCCTGGTGTTCTTTCAGTCTCTCTAGAGTAGTGGTCTCACAGGAGAATATGATATCTTGCTGGTCCCTAAGACCCTAGGAGTAGGAGCAATTGGACGTACTTCCTTCTACCTCACTGTCCTAGCTATATTATAACAATATATAATACAGCATAACATGCCATTTGCAGAAACCCCCCTGTCTGCATACGTAAATTATTTTATTATTTTATCACTATTGTTGGCTGTGTGGATTTTTTTTGTTTTGTTGGATAACCCCTTTATGTCCAGTTAGATGGCCATGCATTTTGAGATTTTACAGTCAATACTATTATTTATCTCATCCCATGCTAAAGCCATTGGACTAGAAGTGCGGAGCTATCGTGTTTCGGCCCAACCTAGTTTGTTAAAACTGGTAGACCAACATTTTGACACTTGAACATTTTGGGCTATAGTGGCTTCTCGAGGTAGAAATGAGTACACCAAGGTGAGGATACCTTGTTTCAGGCTGTATTGAATATAAAGCTGTTAGAGTATGAGGAAGATTGTGTGATGCAGAAAAGATTCTACTTATATTCACAGATCAGCCATTGGCAGCAACTTAGGGAAGATGCACTGGAGTTGAAAAAAGGTCACCATCCAATATTAGTGATTAGAGACAGACACTTTCTTCCACTGGAGAGTGGTAGGGGAGAGGGAGTTCCTTGACCCAAATGATGCAAGTGCCATTATGCACCTCAGATAAGGTCTCAGGCCTAGCGTTTGACGAACATCTTCAAGACAACTTCCCTATTTTCTCGACTTCTTTTCAACACAGGAAGAATAATCGATTTAGAGAAATTCTGGCACAAGAAGAAATTTGAATAGAAAAAAAGGAGGACATAAATCAGAACAAGTGGCCGAGTTTGTCCTGGAGATATGAGCTGGACTGCTGCCGAGCCCTAGGTTCTCTGAAGTCGTGTTTGTTCTGATCTCCCCCCACCTTGAGGTACAGTAAAGGAAGTTCATGAATATTGACCTCCCCATTTGTAAAGAGGGAACATTTTTCCCTTTTTCCTATTTAACCTATTTAAAGCAGTCAAGAGAAAGGGGATAAATATGCAGTAAGCCGGATTGGGGTTCTGCACACTGGCGCAATAATATGCACTGACTGGGTCAGGTGTAGGTAATAGTTAAAGGGTTTCTACCACTTCGGTGTCACATATTTAGCTGTCAGACACTAGCGATCCGCTAGTGTCTGCTCTGCCCAACCATCCTAATATAATTGCTTTTGGGGCAGCCGTTTTGCTAAAAAAAGAACTTTTATTAATATGCTAATGAGCCTCTAGGTGCTATGGGGGCGTCATTAGCACCTAGAGGCTCCGTCTACCTTCAGAAACTGCCGCCGCCCAGCGCGTCCCTCCAGCCCGCCCATCTCTTCCTGAATGCGATCCTCCTTGTGAGCGCCTGTATTCGGCGCATGCGCAGTGAATGTCTGACAGCTTCCCTGCTCAGACATCTCCACTGCACCTGTTCCTCGGAGCACTATGGCGTCATTGCGCAGGCGCAGTGGAGATGTCTCAGCAAGGAAGCGGTCAGACATTCACTGCGCATGCGCAGAATACATACGCTCACAAGGAGGATTGCATTCAGGAAGAGATGGGCGGGCTGGAGGGACGCGCTGGGCGGCGGCAGTTTCTGAAGGTAGACGGAGCCTCTAGGAGCTAATGACGCCCCCATAGCACCTAGAGGCTCATTAGCATATTAATAAAAGTTCTTTTTTTAGCAAAACGGCTGCCCCAAAAGCAATTATATTAGGATGGTTGGGCAGAGCAGACACTAGCGGATCGCTAGTGTCTGACAGCTAAATATGTGACACCGAAGTGGTAGAAACCCTTTAATAGTTTTTGTTCGTGACACCAATTGCAGCGTGCGCAGGTTACAGTCTCAGGGCCATTTAAGGTGTTGCAACTCACGCACCAGGTGAGGAATGCCAGAGTGGTGTAATGTCCCTCTGTAGCAGTAGGTATAGTGTCAACGGTGTCTCCTACCTGGGTACGTCTGGACTCCTGGATCCTGGCTCACTTGCAATCAATGAGTGTGTTGCTAGTAGGAGTAATTGAGGAATGAATGAGATCCAGACTTGAAATATATTTCAACTTGTCTTTACTGAAGGCAGCATAAATCCATATGAGATACAGCATTAGTCTTTTGGGTCCCAGCAGATATTTCGCAATGTATGGCAGGGATCAATATCTCTTCTGCATCTAGCATGTGCCTGGAGCTCTCTTGCAGGATTAGTCGTCTGCTTATGGCTCTGTAATATGTGGCAGGAATCTGTCTCTTCTGCTCTGTCTATCTTCTGCTTGGTATGGGACTGACTAGCTGAGGAGGAATTTGGCTTCTCCTGGTCTCTGGATAGTGACTCACAGTTATCTCACAGGGAATGGCTCTTCCTAGAGGTCTGGAGGTGGCTGCTTGCTTGTCAACCAGCTGAGGCTGAAGGCTCAGGCTGGGAATGGAGATCTTTGGCCTCAGCCGAGGCACGATCTTGGGTTTGGATCCCTATTTCTGGGAGCTCCTACCAATACAGCCTTCCCCTAGCCGGGGCGGCTGGCACACTAACTAGAACTTCCTTTCCTCCCCATGAGACAGGACATGGGACCAGCCCACTTCTGCTCATAGAGGAGGGAGTAAACTGGAATAAACTATTCCAGTTTAGAAACACTAAACTGTCTAGGCTCCTGCTGACACATTGCTGCCACCTGCTGATGTACATAGAAAACTACAGCAAATACATGAAACAGGCCTAGAAAATGCACATTATGAAGGATGTGATGTAAGATTATACAAGATAATTACACTTAACAAGTGGTAGTGGGGTAAAAGAATGTAGTAACATAACTCTGGGATGTTACATATATATATATATATGTGTGTATTACAAGTAGGTTACACAAAACATAGACATACACATAAACGGTAATTAAATATACTATGTTAAATAAACCCGGAAAGAGTAAGTAAAAACCCACTCAGTGTACATTAATACACCAACCAACAAGAATAAACTGAGATTAAACGGGTATATCATCAAAAATAAATCCTTTATTGAATTAATGACACATAAAAACGAGACATGAGACAACAGATAAAAAATGGCTACATCTGAGGAGGCATGTTAACACAAATGAGACATGGGGGGGAGGGGTTTTGGAGTATGCAATGTACAAAAGGCGGTAGAAAAAAGGAGTACAATGCCTCACTGATTTCTGTATGTATAACTGCAACCACAGATATAGGAATGCAAAAGTGCAAATACTGAGTGGCAAAACACCATATCAAAAAAGTGGTTGCAGATGACACTACGACATATGGATGTCTGATGGTTCCAAGTTATGGGACCATATAACAGCCAACAGAAGGTTAAAGTGCAAGTGCATAAGAAGTCACTATATCAATGGTCAAATACCACAATTGTAGCTGTGGTGACAGCTTAAACCTCCAAATACATACAAAGTTAAAGTGCAAGTGCATAAGACACCACCATATCAAATGGTCAGATGCCACAATTGCAGCTGTAGTGACAGCTTAAACCTCCAAATACATGCAAAACTGGCTCAGATGCACAGTGAACATCCACCTGTGGATAACCCAAGTGGGTATAGCTGAGCACCTAGAGCCAATGAGCACATCCCGCCAAGTCCACAACAATATAGCATGTCTACATACCCATAGATGTGGGGATGTACACCTCAGGAGAGCCACGTAGCCCCGACGCGCGTATCGGCGGATGCCTTCCTCTGGGGGTGAGGCTCTCCTTGTGAATGCGCATATATATGTGTGTGTATACGGTATATATATATATATATATATATTGTAAGCATGCAGTGGGTGACATCATAGATGGTAGGTATGTGTCACTGAGGCTGCTACGCTCAGTGATGTAAATCCCGGAGGTAAGTAGTGACCAGTGATGGTAGATCACTGAGTTGGTGGTAGCTGGAATTTGGGTCCGGGATTTAGGAGTGACTGAAGACCTTGGGTGGGAAGGTCACTCCCATACTCCATCTCGGGTGTTACCGCCACACACACAGGTGTGATGGTGATTTTAAAAAGGACACTCTGCCAGAGAGCAGGGTGTGGATGGTGGTCTGAGAGGAAGACTACTGAACCAAACCTCTTGGCAGTGAGGATTTGCTGGGAGAAAACTGCAGCTGGTGAGAAGCCTGTATCACTGTGTTTTGTTATTTCATTTGGACTGTTCTGTTATTTGAAGAAAGCAAGCCTGTACTGTGCTGTGTGCCTAATAAACCCTGAAAAGAGACTGTTTGAGTGGTCCCGTCTCACAATATATATATATACATATTTATATAGAAAAAGAAAGGAAAAAAGCAGCACACATTAACCACGGGTGCAAATCCTTGTGGGGGCCTGTGACCAAGGTCCCAAATGTATAGAGAAGAAAAAAGGCAGTACTCCAAATAGTGATGAAATAGTGGATGGTTCATTCACCTATCTAGCAGCAACGTTTCAGCTCTCTCGTTGGAGGCTAGACAAAGGCTCCCATGAGAGAGCTGAAACGTTGCTGCTAGATAGGTGAATGAACCATCCACTATTTCATCACTATTTGGAGTGCTGTCTCTCTCTCGCTCTCTCTCTCTCTCTCTCTCTATATATATATATATATATATATAAATTTGGGAAGGCTACAAAATGGTTAAAAATAAAAAATGAGCACTACTTACCTCACTCCCCCTGCCGCCATTTCAAGAATTGCATCCCCAAAGGAAACCCTTCTAACAATAGTTCAGTGTCCATTTAAAGTTTTATGGACAGGAGCCTATGAATATAAAGACTCCCGTTCATGTGCAGTGTATTGCGTACATACCAGTTCATGTCTCACACTGGATCTTCTCAATACTGATTTTGGCAGTTTATGCTGACCTCATATAGGGCAACATAAAACTTGGGAAGGATTCCCAGCTCTGTGTGGTCATTTCTTTGAGGACAATTACCCTTAGTGTGGCTTTCTGGAGAAGGTCTTGCAAAAATGCCTGAGACAGGGACTACATTTTTTTATGTTTTTGGACCAGCTATATTTTGTCATTTTTACTATAGATGGTAAATTCCGGCTAAATTTGTGCGAGGCCTCAAACTATCACTCATTTTCAGTACTGGCTTAATCATATTGGTTAAAGGGACCTTCTGGGTCCCCACAGATAAAAGGGACTGAGAGCAACAGCTACCTCTACTGCCTATAGTTATGCCAACAGTAGTGAGCATCCTCCTTTATACCCTATATTCATTTGTAACATCCCAGAGTATGTCACTAAACTCTGTTCCCCTGCTACAACATGTCAAGTGCATATTTCTTATCATCTTGTGTAATCTAACTTTGCATTTTCCTGTATATGTATTTTCCAGGCTTGTATTATGTATTTGCTGTAATTTCCCTGTCCGCCAGCAGGTGGCAGCAATATGTAAGCAGACCAAGGTTAGTTAGTACTGTTGACACTACCATATCTGCTATACAGAGACATTATCCCCCTCTGCCATTCCTCACCTGGTACGTGAGTTATAACATCTTAAAGGGCCCTGCTATAGTACCTGCGCAATCTGCAATTGGCGTCACAAACTATTACACAGATATACTGACCCACTGTACCAGTGTCCTGCTCATTGCATAAGTGGCATCACGAACAGGATCGGATTGAATTGTGTGCTATCCCTGTTCAACAGAACCGGATCCAATTGTGTAAAGAAACGGATCTAATTGAATGTTTCATAGTATTGCAAGGGCTGAAGATCGTGCAAAAAGAACGTTAAAAATTGACTTTATTTATTTAATTGCTGGCCCAGAAAGCGCTGCATTGTGCGCATTGGTACTACAAGGGTTAATCGGCCACGTCTCCCTCATGGTGCAACTTCTTTATGATCCCCAAGATGGCGAATATAGCGAATACATGCCCATGCAAGAAGTTGTTGTAACAGAACCCAAGAGATGGGCAGAGACAAAGGCGTCCCCTCAAGAGCGTGAAACTATTGAATACGGCCCCCAGAAGCGGGAAAACGTAGCAACTTCCCCTCAAAGGCGCGAAGATATCAAATACGCCCCTTCAGGAGCGGGATAAAGAGAGACTGCCCCCAGTGAACGTTCTAGTGCAAGCAAAGGTGATAAAGACTCCACCCTCTGGGCCGCAACCTTAGAACTGGCAGCCTGCTGGATTGAGGAGGTTGTCAAGATGGCGTTCCCCCAGCCACGGTGGAACCAGATGGCGTTCGGTGATGAACCAATATATGAAGAGCACTCACCGGAGATCCATGTCTCCCAAATCATAAAGAAAAGTGGGCCCTTGATCAAGACTGCTGTGCCGGAGGCTGTGGATTCCTCCCTGCAAACAAGAACAAGACCTCCTAACTTAAACAGCATCCCAGAGGTTCCGGAGCAGACCGCTGCTGAGGTCCTGGTTCCTGCTGCACAAGGCCCAGACTTGATGGAGTGCCCGGAGGCCGTGGATCCCTCCACCACGTCAAGTGCCCCAGCGGAAGGCGACGCACCTATGAGAATGGAGATAGACGTCAAACCAGCACCCGTGGAGGACTTCACTGATGTAGCGACTCACGCTGTGGACAAGCCAGAGAAAAAGATGGCACCAGTAGTCCAGGATGGTCACCAGGAGGCACCGTTACCGGCCGCCTGGCCGCAGCAACAGGTAGGAGCTGCCCGCTCCCTGAGGCCCCTGCCCGGTCCGATTCCGCCCCTGCACCGCATCCAGAGACACCAATACCTGCCGTCAGGCCCAGGCCTACACCGTGTCCCGCGACCCCAGCCAACGTCACCGGACCCCAGCCTGCACCGCTGTCTATACATCCTGGTGCGGCGGAGGCGGCCAGTGATTTCACTCCGCCGCCCAGCTACGAAAAGTTGCCGAGCTTGAACCCCGATGTCCCACATGAAATAACTGCTTTTGCCCAGACCGCCTGGGAATATAAATCAGCGGTCGAGGAATGGGTGAAGCGGGTCATTGATGATCCCCAGCCAGGAGACCCCAAGCTGCCTCGTAGAACCGGGACAGTGCTGTGGTTTTCAGTAGAACGAGGAGTCGGGTTCCTGCAGGATAACTATTCAGGGACTGAAGTGTTTGTAGGCCGTCGCTCCGTCAAAAGGCACTATCTGCCCCAGGCCAGACACAATCTTTATGTGGGGGACCAGATCAAGTATACCCCCATGCGGTCCATGCAAGGACTCTTTGCCGCCGGAGTCACTTTACTGGATAAGCCACTCTCCCCTGCCGTCACCCCAGAGTCCTGGCAGGAGGACTCAGGCTCTGCGGGCCGTGTCAGGTGCCTTCAAGAAACCCCAGATGGCCGCATGCAGTTTAAAGAAAAGCCCCAACCTAAGCCTGCACCGCTTATCTCGGACCTGTCACCGCCACCAACCCTGAGGGTAGGACAAATCAATAATTCGGTCCTGACCTTTAACCCTAAGGTGCAGCCCTCCATCAGGCCACCATACCTTCTTCCCTGGAACCAGCCCCAGGCAGCTGTTCCAGCTCTAACTGAGCCCCTGCAGCCAGAAGTTCTCCCACCTCCTGCACCGGCTGTGGATCCCGGGCTGCAGCGTGTCACTGCTGCTTTTTCAAGATTGTCCGCTCAACCAGTACCCAGATCCACCAGTAGGGGCCAGTGGCGTACCACTACAAATGCTACAATGAGCTACCAGCAGAGGCAGGAACATCCTCTGATGAGGTTTAGCAGCTCCAGCAGCGACGAGGAGCTGGACACCTTCCTGTAAGGTGTCCCCTTTAAAAGAGAAGTAACAATTAATCATCAGTGACATTTTGGGAGCCACTCCATGGACTGTTACCTGACAGGTGAGGACCTGTTTGTCTTTTGTGTGCAATTTAACCGTTTTTGTTTCAGGTTGCCAGTGTTTGTCCTCATCCAGATGGACATGTCAGTTAGGACTCCCCCCCCATCAGCACTTAACCCCCTCATGTCCAAGTTAACTGCTTTATCCCCTTTCTCAGGTTACTTGATAGCCTGCTGCTCTTATGACATTTTAACCCTTTGGATTACAATTAACTTTAAACCCCATGGATAACAAATTGACTTTTATCAGTTTCCAGAGGATTCTACAACTTCAAGCACTTCCAGGAAAAAGGACTCAAGTTATTGTTGAGCCTATCCTCATATTAACATTTGCACTACCTTTTATAAAAATGTTTTATTGCAACGTATGCACTGATTGTCATGATTGCACTTAACCATTGCACTTAACAAAATTGTAGCAGTTTACTTAAAGTGTGCCTTTTTACAGCTCTTGTTCTCTCCCCCCTTTGTACGGACTGCCATTATAGGGACGTTGTATACTAATGGCCTATACCCGGGTAGGACCAAGTGGTAAGTCCAGGCAGATCCAGTTACTACACAGGTAGCCCTGCTGTTTTGGGAATCGTTAGAAGCCCTAGGCTGCTCCTTCCCGCTTGTTTTGTGTTCAGGATTGTCCCCATCCTGAGGTGTCTTATTTCCAGGAGCGCACGGGATTAAAAGCCCTCCTCCTGTGACATTGCCAGAAGATACGGAGACGATAAATACCTCCCCTTCTGAGCCTTTTGCCTAAGGTAAGGCGCCTCAAGCCTTAGAGCCATACTTTAGCTTCCTCATAGTCATCATAGTGATAGTGCTACAAGCCAAATTTCTTCAGGCTATGGTGCAGGGAAGGGAATACAGGATAAAGCCACCCTTCTATTTGCGGGCTTTACATTACACAATGGTGGGATTACGGAGTAAAGACAACCCCATGCTTTCTTTGATGTTTTAGGGCCAGAACATACAAAATCAGTCAGTAATGTTTGCTTTGTGCAGTATTAGGTTACCTGGTTATACCAAGAGAAGGAAACTGTGTGTTGGACACCTTACTCTAGCGGGCAGGAACCTCGAGAAAGCCGTTATATGTTTTGTCTATGTCTGTCATTATATGTAATTCATGCAGCACTTTGTATTTTATTGGGTACCCAAAGCTGATTCCTCCACCCTCTTAGCATACGCCGAGGGCGGCTTAACTTAAAGTAAGCGTGTATGTAACATCCCAGAGTATGTCACTAAACTCTGTTCCCCTGCTACAACATGTCAAGTGCATATTTCTTATCATCTTGTGTAATCTAACTTTGCATTTTCCTGTATATGTATTTTTCAGGCTTGTATTATGTATTTGCTGTAATTTCCCTGTCCGCCAGCAGGTGGCAGCAATATGTAAGCAGACCAAGGTTAGTTAGTATATCTAGTCTGGAATAGTCCATTCCAGTCTAGGCTCCCCTGAGTGAGCAGAAGTGGGACGTTCCCATGTCCTGTCTCATGAGGAGGAGAAGGAAGTGTAGTCAGTGTACCAGCCACCCTCTGCTGGGGTAGGTTGTTTTGGTAGGAGCTCCCAGAACCAGGGATCCCAACCCTGGATCCCGCCTCAGCTGAGGCAAGGATCCATCTTTCCAGCCTGAGTCATCTACCTCAGCTGGTGACAAGCAAGCAACAACCTCCAGAACTTCAGATCTCCAGGACAACATCATTCCCTGCGAGCAGTGCTGTGAGTACATATCCAGAGTCTAGGAGAAGCCAAATTCCTCCTCAGCTAGTCAGGCCCACTACAAGCAGAAGACAGAGCAGACAATAAATACATGCCAGACTCTTTAGGCATATGATCAGAAGCAGAATAGATATACATTCCTGCCACATATTGCCAATACCTACTGGGACCCAAAAAGACTATTGCTATAACTCGTATGGATTCATGTTGCCATCCTTTAACCACTTCAACCCCCCTAGCTGAAACACCCTTAATGACCAGGCCACTTTTTACACTTCTGCACTACACTATTTTCACCGTTTATTGCTCGGTCATGCAACTTACCACCCAAATGAATTTTACCTCCTTTTCTTCTCACTAATAGAGCTTTCATTTGGTGGTATTTCATTGCTACTGACATTTTTACTTTTTTTGTTATTAATCGAAATTTAACGATTTTTTTGCCCAAAAATGCCATTTTTCACTTTCAGTTGTAAAATTTTGCAAAAAATACGACATCCATATATAAATTTTTTTGCTAAATTTATTGTTCTACATGTCTTTGATAAAAAAAATGTTTGGGTAAATAAAAAATGGTTTGGGTAAAAGTTATAGCGTTTACAAACTATGGTACAAAAATGTGAATTTCCGCTTTTTGAAGCAGCTCCGACTTTCTGAGCACCTGTCATGTTTCCTGAGGTTCTACAATGCCCAGACAGTACAAACACCCCACAAATGACCCCATTTCGGAAAGTAGACACCCTAAGGTATTCACTAATGGGCATAGTGAGTTCATAGAACTTTTTATTTTTTGTCACAAGTTAGCGGAAAATGATGATTATTTTTTATTTTTTTTCTTACAAAGTCTCATATTGCACTAACTTGTGACAAAAAAAAAAAACTTCCATGAACTCACTATGCCCATCACAAAATACCTTGGGGTGTCTTCTTTCCAAAATGGGGTCACTTGTGGGGTAGTTATACTGCCCTGGCATTCTAGGGGCCCTAAAGCGTGAGAAGAAGTCTGGAATATAAATGTCTAAAAAATTTTACACATTTGGATTCCGTGAGGGGTATGGGGAGTTCATGTGAGATTTTATTTTTTGACACAAGTTAGTGGAATATGAGACTTTGTAAGACAAAAAAAAAAAAAAAAAAAAAAAAAAAAAAAATTTCCGCTAACTTGGGCCAAAAAAATGTCTGAATGGAGCCTTACAGGGGGGTGATCAATGACAGGGGGGTGATCACCCATATAGACTCCCTGATCACCCCCCTGTCATTGATCACCCCCCTGTAAGGCTCCATTCAGACGTCCGTATGCGTTTTGCGGATCCGATCCATGTATCCGTGGATCCGTAAAAATCATACGGACGTCTGAATGGAGCCTTACAGGGGGGTGATCAATGACAGGGGGGTGATCAATGACAGGGGGGTGATCAGGGAGTCTATATGGGGTGATCAGGGGTTCATAAGGGGTTAATAAGTGACAGGGGGGGTGTAGTGTAGTGTAGTGGTGTTTGGTGCTACTTTACTGAGCTACCTGTGTCCTCTGGTGGTCGATCCAAACAAAAGGGACCACCAGAGGACCAGGTAGCAGGTATATTAGACGCTGTTATCAAAACAGCGTCTAATATACCTGTTAGGGGTTAAAAAAATCACATCTCCAGCCTGCCAGCGAACGATCGCCGATGGCAGGCTGGAGATCCACTCGCTTACCTTCCGTTCCTGTGAACGCGCGCGCCTGTGTGCGCGCGTTCACAGGAAATCTCGGCTATCGCGAGATGACGCACGGATGCATCCAGGAGGAATGAATCAACCACCTTCCGGACGCATCCGTGAGTTAGGCGGTCGGGAGGTGGTTAAGTAAAGACAAGTTGGATTATATCTCCTGTCTGGATCTCAATCATTCCACCAAAACTCCTACTGACCACACTCAATTTATTGCAAGTGAGCCAGGATTCAGGCGTCCAGCCGTACCAAGGTAGGAGACACCGTTGACACTATACCTACTGCTATACAGAGACATTATCCCCCTCTGGCATTCCTCACCTGGTACGTGAGTTATAACATCTTAAAGGGCCCTGCTACAGTATCTGCGCAAGCTGCAATTGGCGCCACAAACTATTACACATATATACTGACCCACTGCATAGCAACCCCACTGTACCGGTGTCCTGCTCATTGCACATTGTGCCCCCCAAACTTCACCCTCATTTTTCAAATATCAGATACTTTATGCTTCATTCACTCTTTACTTTTTGTGAGTGAGTCTGTGCAGCATGGACTGACAGTCTACCGTACAGCATAGAACTTTTGTACATATACAGTGGGATGCGAAAGTTTGGGCAACCTTGTTAATCGTCATGATTTTCCTGTAGAAATCGTTGGTTGTTACGATAAAAAATGTCAGTTAAATATATCATATAGGAGACACACACAGTGATATTTGAGAAGTGAAATGAAGTTTATTGGATTTACAGAAAGTGTGCTATAATTGTTTAAACAAAATTAGGCAGGTGCATAAATTTGGGCACTGTTGTCATTTTATTGATTAAAAAACCTTTAGAACTAATTATTGGAACTCAAATTGGCTTGGTAAGCTCAGTGACCCCTGACCTACATACACAGGTGAATCCAATTATGAGAGAGTATTTAAGGGGGTTCAGTTGTAAGTTTCCCTTCTCTTTTAGTTTTCTCTGAAGAGTAGCAACATGGGGGTCTCAAAACAACTCTCAAATTACCTGAATACAAAGATTGTTCGCCATCATGGTTTAGGGGAAGGATACAGAAAGCTGTCTCAGAGATTTCAGCTGTCTGTTTCCACAGTTAGGAACATATTGAGGAAATGGAAGACCAGAGGCTCAGTTCAAGTTAAGGCTCAAAGTGGCAGACCAAGAACAATCTCAGATAGACAGAAGTGACGAATGGTGAGAACAGTCAGAGTCAACCCACAGACCAGCACCAAAGACCTACAACATCATCTTGCTGCAGATGGAGTCACTGTGCTTCGTTCTACCATTCGGCGCACTTTACACAAGGAGATGCTGTATGCGAGAGTGATGCAGAGGAAGCCTTTTCTCCGCCCACAGCACAAAAAGTGCTGCTTGAGGTGGGCTAAAGCACATTTGGACAAGCCAGCTTCATTTTGGAATAAGGTGCTGTGGACTGATGAAACTAAAATTGAGTTATTTGGCCATAACAAGGGGCGTTATGCATGGAGGAAAAAGAACACAGCATTCCAAGAAAAACACCTGCTACCTACAGTAAAATATGGTGGTGGTTCCATCATGCTGTGGGGCTGTGTGGCCAGTGCACTGGGAATCTTGTCAAAGTTGAGGGACGCATGGATTCCACTCAGTATCAGCAGATTGTGGAGACCAATGTCCAGGAATCAGTGACAAAGCTGAAGCTGCGCCGGGGCTGGATCTTTTAACAAGACAACAACCCTAAACACTGCTCAAAATCCACTAAGGCATTTATGCAGAGGAACAAGTACAATGTTCTGGAATGGCCATCTCAGTCCCCAGACCTGAATATAATTGAAAATCTGTGGTAAGCCTTAAAGAGAGCTGTCCATGCTCGGAAGCCATCAAACCTGAATGAACTAAAGATGTTTTGTAAAGAAGAATGGTCCAAAATACCTTCAACCAGAATCCAGACTCTCATTGGAACCTACAGAAAGTGTTTAGAGGCTGTCATTTCTGCAAAAGGAGGATCTACTAAATATTGATTTTATTTCTGTTTTGTGGTGCCCAAATTTATGCACCTGCCTAATTTTGTTTAAACAATTATAGCACACTTTCTGCAAATCCAATAAACTTCATTTCACTTCTCAAATATCACTGTGTGTCTCCTATATGATATATTTAACTGACATTTTTTATCGTAACAACCAACGAAAATCATGACGAGTAACAAGGTTGCCCAAACTTTCGCATCCCACTGTAGCTACATGTGATATGATGGTGGATACCAGGGCCAAGGAGTGTGCAATATGTGGGGTTGTACAGGGTGAACAACCTGTGACTATGGAAGGCTGCGCAACTGGTCCTGATAGCCTGGGTACCCAGAGCTTGTACCCACAATCCTGAACTTGGTGTCCTCCAAAACCTATAAGCAGACATATTTTCTAGTTTATTGATTGGGTGTCAACCCCCCTGGCAGAATGGCTTGAGCATCAATTTTATTATTTGCACATTAAATGGTACCATATTCTGAGGAGAATGATTTAGTTGGAGGTTAGAACTTATTAAAAGTGGAGATAATGTTGATGAAAGACAACATAATAAAAACTGGGATAAGATTATTAATTCTATTCTCCTCGGAGGAAAAACAATTCCTATGTTGGAGTAATTTAGATATATCAAGAACTAAAAAATAACATTTGCAAGCAGATTGGGAGGGAAACTAAGGCTGCTATATTGTATAGGTTATTGTGTAGTAACCCAGAACTGGGGGTACTACTATTGTGTTCATGATTGTTGCATTTTATATGCCTTAGGGAGAGTTCACATCACCGTTTTATTTTCCATGCTTCTGATCTGTCGAAAGAACATAAAAAAACAGGATCTTTTGCATCAGCTATGCACATTTGGCATCCGTTTCAGTCATTTCAATCTGAGATCCGTTTTTTTTGACCAAACAAAAGTCATGCATACAGTACTTTTTTCCCCACATCTAAAAAAAACGGATCTCGGAAATAGAAATGGCTGAAATGGATGCCAAATGTGCATAGCTGATGCATACAAGCCTTTTTTTCATAGAATCCTATTTGTTTATTTTTTTTGTTCTTCTGACAGATCAGAACGGAAAATTAAACGGTAATGGGAACGCAGCTTTACCTGCAATCTGTTAGGTATTTCAATGTAATGTGATTTTGTACCATGTCATTTTATTCAGCAGGGAAGGTATTGGTTGGCAATGGCTGCTTATAACAGGGTTAGGGTCCATTCAGACGAACATAAGTGCTCTGTGCCCATGCTACGGACCACAAATCGCGGTCCACAATGCACGGGCACCAGCCAAGTGCACTCCGTGGTGCGGACCCATATCCGTAAGATACTGCAAAAGATAGGACATTTCCTATCTTTTCCAATGTGGAGACACAGACTGCACTTTTGTGGGCTTCCAATCCGTGCCTCCATTTTGCAAAAGATAAGACATGTTTCCATATCTTATGAATTGCGGACCCATTCAAGTCAATCCGCATCATGGGGCTCACATGGCCCCCACTTGTATATTGCAGACCTGCGGTTTGAGGGCCGCAATACAGACACAGAGCTCTTTCAGTCGTGTGAATAGACCCTTAGCCACCCTGTTCCACCCCTCATTGGAAAAGTGGGCTGGTCCACTTTCCTGCCAGAAGGGGGAGGCCTAGAGTAGTCTAGAGGTGTGCAGAGCAGGGAGAGGAGGTGAGAGGTCCTGATCTGACAGTGGGGAAGGTGGGAAGTAGCTCATAGAGCACCAACTCCTAGAAACCATATCTGAGAGTCAGTATCCAGATATATGTCTCTTCTGCCAGGGAGTTGGGAAGTAGCTTGTAATTCACCCATTCTCAAGATCCCTCTGGGGAGCCTGGAAGTAGCTTGTAGAGCACCCATTCTCCAGACCTGTACTGAAGACAATGCCATAAGTGATAACAACTCTGACACTATCACCTACCAGAAGACTACTAGGCCAGTATCATCTAAGGGCAGAACTGCAGCCATCGAACTTGCCACCATTCCTCCTCAGGTGGTACCAGAGAAGAATTGCACTAAAGCCTGCTGCTGCTGTATGAATTTTAAGTTCTAGTTTGCGCTTATTAAAAACGACTGGCTCTATAAAATTATATCCTGTCAGGTGAAGAAAAACTATGCCAGAACCGCCATTTTTTGGTCACCACGCCTCCCAAAACCATAATATCAAGCAATCAAAAAGTTGTATGTTCCCCAAAATGGTACCAATGAAAACATCAACTCATCCTGCAAAAAACACGCCCTCACACAAGACAATCACCAGAAAATAAGAAATATGGCTCTCAGAAAATGGTGATTCAGAAGATATTTTATATTAACATGTTGTTTTCCCACACGATGCATGGAGTACCCAAAAAAGCAATGGCATAATTGCTGCCTTTTCTTCATCCTGCCTCCTAAAAAGTGAAATAAGGGATCAAAAAGTCATATGTACCCTAAAATAGTATCAATATCAGTATGAAACAGCAGTTTACCTGCAGTTTAATGGCATTTCTGTACCCAGTAGAACCAGACTAACAATTTAAGGGGTGTGAGTTTTAGATGGCACAAGCTAGGCACAGCATGTTGGACACTTAAAATGCCTTATCTGTGAAAGAATTGAAATTTTCACTTTGCACCATCTACTGTGCATTAATTTTTACAAAACACATGTGGGGTCAAAATGCTTACTGCACCCCTGAAAAAATACCTTAAGGCAGGGGCATTGCTAGGTTAAAACATTCGGAGCCTGGTCCCTTGGCATTTTGTCCCAGGCCCGAATGTCCTGCCTGCCAGCTAGATACAACTGTATTGCTGTTCTCAGGACAGCAATACAAATGAATCTAATGCACTGGAAGAGCTGAAGGACCTGTGATGAAATCACAGGTCATGTGACCAGTAAAACAGGCAGTGGTTGAGAAGGACCTGCGATGATGTCACCATCATGTGACCAGTGCAGGAGAGGACGGCAGTGAAGAGGAGAAGACCTGGGGGAAGAAGCTGTTGTCATGTCTGCTACATGAGGAGAGGTAAGTGAAGGGAATGGCAGAGGAATGCTGGGAGTTTTGGTTATTAAACTGGGACAGTATGTTAGGGCTAAAGGGAGGGGTATTTTTTTACATGGGACTGTATATTGGATGTGGCTGGGGAGGGGTGATGTTAGTTACGTGGGACTGTATGTTATGGTGGCTGTAGGAGGGATTAATGTTATTTACATGGGACTATATGTTAAAGGGGGCGGGGGAGGGAGTGATGTTATTTACATGGGGCTGAATGTTGGAGGGGGCTGGGGCATGGTGATGTCATTTACAAGGGACTGTATGTTGAAGGTGGCTGTGGGAGGGGATAATGTTATTTACATGGGACTGTATGTTGGAGGCAGCTGTAGGAGGGAGTGATGTTATTTACATGGGACTGTATGTCGGAAGGGGCTGGGGGAGGCAGTGATGCTATTTACACGGGACTATATGTTGATGGCGAATGTGGGAGGGAGTGATGTTATTTACATTAGACTGAATGCTGAGGGGGGATGTTTACATGGGATTGCATGTTGGAGGGGGTGGTATTATTTCCATGGGACTGTAGGTTGAAGGCGGCTGGGGAGGAGGTAATGTTTTTTACATGGGACTGTATATTAATTGGGGCTAGAGAGAGAAGTAGTGTTATTTACATGGGACTATATATTGGAGAGGCTGAAGGGAGAGGAGTGATGTTATTTACATGGGACTATATTTTGGAGGAGGCAGGAGAGATAGTGTGATAATATTTACATAGGACTGCATGATGGAAAGAGGAATATAACTACAGAGGGCACTGCATGGGGCATTATAATCACTGAGGGCACTGTAGGGGTATTATAAATCCAGGGGACATTATAGGCGTTCTTATTACTACTGGGGGCTCTATAGGAGGGACTTATAGATCCGCCTTATTTATACTAAGACCACTATGGAGGGCCTTATTACTGCTAAGGGGTCTGTACAGAGCTTTGGCCTTATTACTGCTAAGGGGTCTGTACAGAGCTTTAATACCATTGGGGGAACAATAGGAGGGCCTTATTTCTACTGGGGGCTCTGTGAGGGTATTATTAATACTGGAGGGCTCTTCTACTAATGGAGGCACTCTTGAAGAGAGTTATTACTGTTGGGGGCACTGTAGGGGGGAGTATTACTAATGGGGGCCTTCTTGGGGAGCATTATCACTGTTGGACGGGGCAGTATTAGTAATGGGGACATTCTTGGGGAGCATTATCACTGTTGGGGGCACTGTAAGGGGCAGTATTACTAATGAGGGCATTCTAGAAGGGAATTACTATTTTTGGGACTACGAGGAGCACTATTACTATGAAGGGCACACATTTTTCTTCAGGATAGTATTGGGGGGTATTTAGGAGCACAGTGAGCAGCAGGATAAGGCCTCATGCACACGACCGTTGTGTGCACCCGTGGCCATTGTTCTGTTTTCCGTGATTTTCTGCGGACCTATTGACTTTCAATGGATCCGTTGAAAACTCGGAAAATGCACCGTTTGTCATCCGCCTCCGTGATCGGTGTATCCTGTCCGTCAAAAAAATATGACCTGTCCTATTTTTTTGACGGACAACGGTTCACGGACCCATTCAAGTCAATGGGTCCATGAAAAAACACGGATGCACACAAGATTGGCATCCGTGTCCATGATCCGTGTCTGTAGGCTACTTTCATACAGACGGATCCAAAGATCCGTCTGCATAAAAGCTTTTTCAGAGCTTTTTCAGAGCTTTTTCGGGAAAACTCAGATCCGACAGTATATTCTAACACAGAGGCATTCCCATAGTGATGGGGACGCTTCAAGTTAGAATATACTACGAACTGTGTACATGACTGCACCCTGCTGCCTGGCAGCACCCGATCTCTTACAGGGGGCTGTGATCCGCACATTTAACCCCTCAGGTGCCGCACCTGAAGGGGTTAATTGTGCGGATCATAGCACCCTGTAGGAGATCAGGGGCTGCCAGGCAGCAGGGAGCAGACCCCTTCCCTCCCCAGTTTTAATTTCATTGGTGGCCAGTGCGGCCCCCCCCGGCCCCCCTCCCTCTATTGTATTAATATCATTGGTGGCCAGTGCAGCCCCCCCCTCCCTCCCTCTATTGTATTATTATTGGTTATTGGTGGCCAGTGTGAGGCCCCCCTCCCTCCCTCTATTGTATTAATATCATTGGTGGCCAGTGTGCAGCCTCCCCCCCCCCCCCGATTATTGGTGGCAGCAGAGAGTTCCGATCGGAGTCCCTGTTTAATCGCTGGGGCTCCTATCGGTAACCCTGGCAACCAGGATGCTAATGCAGTGCTGGTTGCCATGGTTACTTAGCAATATTAGAAGCATCATACTTACCTGCTGCGCTGTCTGTGACCGGCCGGGAGCTCCTTCTATTGGTAAGTGACAGATCATTAAGCAATGCGCCGCACAGACCTGTCACTTACCAGTAGGAGGAGCTCCCAGCCTGTCACAGACAGTGCAGCAGGTAAGTATGATGCTTCTAATATTGCTATGTAACCATGGCAACCAGGACTGCAGTAGCGATTAAACTGGGACTCCGATCGGATCTCTCCACTGCCACCAATGATTGGGGGGGGGGGGAGAGGGGAGGCCGCACACTGGCCACCAATGATAATACAATAGAGGGAGGGGGGCCGGGGGGGGGCGCACACTGGCCACCAATGATAATACAATAGAGGGAGGGGGGGCCGGGGGGGCCGCACACTGGCCACCAATGATATTCAAACTGGGGAGGGAGGGGGGCCTGATCTCTTACAGGGGGCTATGATACGCACAATTAACCCCTTGGTTAATTGTGCGGATCATAGCCCCCTGTAAGAGATCGGGTGCTGCCAGGCAGCAGGGAGTAGTCATGTACACAGTTCGTAGTATATTCTAACTTGAAGCGTCCCCATCACCATGGGAACGCCTCTGCGTTAGAATATACTGTCGGATATGAGTTTTCACGATGTAACTCAAATCCGATGGTATATTCTAACATAGAGGCGTTCCCATGGTTATGGGGACGCTTCAAGTTAAAATATACCATCGGATTGGAGAAAACTCCGATCCAATGGTATAATGTGTCAATGTCAAACGGATCCGTCCCCATTGACTTGAAAACGTCCGTGTGTATGAGGCTTAACACTGTTGGGACTTCAGGTTGGGGGATGATGACAGAAAAGTGAGGAAGCTAAGATGTCTCTGTGTCATACTCTGCAGAGACGAGGCACGGCTGAAAGAAATTGTCCGGACCAAATGGAGAAGATGATGACAGAGAAGATCTACATCTAAGGAGACGTCACCTGGGAGGCACTGGATGTGAGAGGTACAGTCCTGATCAAAAGTTTAAGACCACTTGAAAAATGGCAAAAAATCATATTTTACATTGTTGGATCTTAACAAGGTTCCAAGTAGAGCTTCAGCATGCAACAAGAAGAAATGAGAGTGAGACAAAACATTTTTTGAGCATTCAATTAATTGAAAATAACGATTAAACTAAAACAGGCTGTTTTTCAGCTGATCCAAATTTTAGGACCACATGCCTTTAAAAGGCCAAATCTGTGCAAAGATGTGGATTCATTGTCATTTTATGTCAGGTAGTCACACGTTGTGATAGCAAAGGCAAAAAAAACTCTCCCTTTTTGAACGTGGTCGGGTTGCTGAACTGCATAAGCAGGGTCTCTCACAGCGGGCCATCGCTGCTGAGGTGGGATGCAGTAAGACAGTCATTTGGAATTTCTTAAATGATCCTGAGGGTTATGGAACAAAAAAGTGCAAGACCCCAAAAAATGTCATCGGCACTTAGCCGGAGGATCCAATTGGCTGTCCGTCAAGACACTGGACGATCCTCGACCCAAATTAAGGCCCTTACTGGTGCTGATTGCAGCCCCATAGCATCTGAGACTGAAGGGCTTCAAGAACAAAAAAACATCTTCAAAGACCTAGTCTCCTTGAACGCCACAGAATTGCTCTATGGACTTTCCAAGAGAGCACCAAACATGGGACATTCAAAGGTGGAAGAAAGTTTTATTCTCTAATGAGAAAAAATGTAACCTTGATGGTCCTGATGGTTTCCAACGTTACTGGCATGACAAGCAGATCCAACCTGAGATATTTTCTACGCGCCACAGTGGAGGGGGCGTCATAATGGTCTGGGGTGATTTTTCCTTCAGTGGAACAATGGAGCTTCAGGAAGTGCAGGGGCGTCAAACGGCCGCTGGCTATGTTGCAGAGAGCATTCCTTATTACTGAGGGCCCTCGTCTGTGTGGTAACGACTGGGTTTTCCAACAGGACAATTCTACAGTACACAATGCCTGCAGGACAAGGGACTTCTTCCAGGAGAATAACATCACTCTTTTGGCCCAGCCTGCGTGTTCCCCTGATCTAAATCCAATTGAGAACCTTTGGGGATGGATGGCAAGGGAAGTTTACAAAAATGGACAACAGTTCCAGACAGTAGATGGCCTTCGTGCGGCCGTCTTCACCACTTGGAGAAATGTTCCCACTCACCTCATGGAAACGCTTGCATCAAGCATGCCAAAATGAATTTTGGAAGTGATAAACAATAACGTTGGAGCTACTCATTGCTGAGTTCATGTTTGGAAGTTAGATTTCAGGTTTTTTTTTGGAGGGGGGGGGGAGTTTAGTTTTTTTGGGAGGTGTGGTCCTAAACTTTTGATCAGCCCGAAAACAGCCTTTTTCAGTTTATTCGTTGTTTTCATTAAATTAAATGCTCAAAAAATGTTTTGTCTCACTCCTATTTCTTCTTGTTGCATGTTGAAGCTCTACTTGGAACCTTGTTAAGATCCAGCCATGCTAAATATGATTTTTTGCCATTTTTCAAGTGGTCTTAAACTTTTGATCAGGACTGTATGTGCTGCGGTATAGCAAGTATAGCAAAATGTGTGTGTGTGTGGGGGGGGGGGGGGGGGTGTCCATTTAGTGAACTGGGCCATATTCATTGGGGCTTGGGCAGCTCTTTTGAGACCCTAGCAACATGCCTGCCATAAGGGGTGTAGTTTCTAAAATGGGGTCACTTCTCGGGGGTTCTGACAGGTGCTTAAAAAATATGATGCTGATCCTGCATAGCAAATTTCTCAATGTATTTACAGCAGACAGCTCTCCAGATTCACTTCACATATTACAAAAGCTGGCTGCCTGCAGTTACCACTAGGGGGAGCACAGTGCATAGGATTCTTTACATTGAAATAGAAGCTATTATAATGTTTTTGCACTAAGCTCCCCTTAGTGGTGACTTTTCACTTCCGAATGGAAGAAACAGAGAAGAAAGAGATCATCTCTGGACCCCTGGGCCCTGTTGCAAGTAGCAGTGGTCTGCCTTTATTGAAGGTACACCTATAGTTTCTGCCTCAACTGCACATGGTGCTCTTTTACTCCTGAGCCCGGTTGTATGTCCAGGCAAAAGACCAGGAAACACAGCATAACCCATATCTGTGGGAAAAAAATGCAGTTTTCACTTTGCACTGCTCTGCAATTATTTTTGAAAAACACCTGTGGGGTCAAAATGCTCACTACACCCCTTGGTAAATTCTGTGATGGGTGTGGTTTGTAAAATGAGGTCACTTTTTGGGTGTTTATTTTTTTACTTCACAGAAGAGCCTCTATGGTAGTCGGCCAGTGTTGTATAAATCATCAAATTAGTCCTCTTGGTGCTCTTTCTCTTCTGAAACCTTAAGTGTGCTTAAACAGCAGTTTATGACCACATATGGGATATTATCTTACTCAGGAATGATGTAACTAAATTGGGGCGCTTTTTCCCCCATTACCAGAAGGAAATTGAAAAATCTAGGGCTAAAGCAACATTTTATTGAAAGATTTTTTTCAGTTTCACAGCTAAATATTTCTAAATTCTTTGAAACGCCTGTGGGGTAAAAGCACTTGCTACATACCTCGATAAATCCCTTGAGGGGTGTAGTTTCCAAAATGGTAACTTTTGGGGGGTTTCCACTGTAGGGATACCTAAGGGTCTCTTCAAATTTGACATAGCGCCCGGAAACAATTCCAGCAAAATCTGCCTTCCAAAAACCATTTGGTGCTCCTTACCTTGTGAGCCTTGCGGTGTGCCCATACAGCAGTTTATGACCACATAGGGGTCATAAATTGGGTAACAAATTGTGGGGTGATTTTCTCCTATTACCCCTTGGGAAAAAGAATATTTTCTTGAAAAAAAAAAAATTCATTTTCACAATCCAGTGTTTCTAAATTCTATTAAATGCATGTTGGGCTAAAGTGCTCACTACACTCCATGAAAAATTCTTTGGGAGTCTAGCAAAATGGGGCCACTTTTGGGGGGGTTCCACTGTAGGGGGCCAAGGGTCTCTCTAAATACTACATAATGCCCAAAAACCATTCCAGCATAATCTGCCCTCCAAAAACCATATGGCACTTTTCCCCTTTTGAATCCTGCTGTATGCCCATACAGCAGTTTACGACCATGTATGGGGTGTTTCTGTAAACTGCAGAATCAGGGTAATAAATATTGAGGTTAATTTTGCTGTTAACCCTTGCCATGTTACAGGAAGATGTGATTGAGATAAAAACTCAGAAAAAAATAATAATAATAATTTTTTAATCTCACATCCATTTTTCTTTAATTCCTGTGGAACACCTAAAGGGCTAACGTTTTTAAAATCAGTTTTGAATAATTTGAGGGGTGCAATTTCTAAAATGTGGTATTTTATGGCTTCAAAGTGACTTCATAACTGAATTGGCCCTTAAAAAAAGTTTCTAAAATTTTTAAAAAAGCTTTTAATGTCCAAAAACATAAAATGACATTTACAAAAAGATGCCAATATAAAGTAGACATATGGGGAATGTAAAGTAAGAACTATTTTATGCAGTATCACCATCTGTCTTAGGCTACATCCACAGGACCATTTTAAGAACAGTAGTAGTCTATGGGGTTATTCGCACAACCATTTTTTTGGGACAGTATGTGAATAACGGCCGTCAAAAAACAGGACATGTCCTATTTTGTCTGTTTTCATGGACCAACAACTGAAAGGGACTGTTTTTAACAGTCATTTCTCAGAAAAGCATTAGCGAAAAAACGTCTGTTAAAAATGGACCATTTTGCTGTTTTTTACAGTCATTTTTACATTTTACAGTCTTAGGCCCCATGCACACGGCCGTTGTTCACAGCCGTGTGCGGGCCGTGAAACCGCGGCCTGGATCCCTCCTGAGAGCAGGAGCGCACGGCGTCACTGGTTGCTATGACGCCGTGCGCCCCCTGCTGCCGGCACAGTACAGTAATACACTGGTATAGATCATACCAGTGTATTACTGTATTGCGGCGGCAGCAGGGAGCGCACGGCGTCATAGCAACCAGTGACGCCGTGCGCTCCTGCTCTCAGGAGGGATCCAGGCCGCGGTTCCACGGCCCGCACACGGCTGTGAACAACGGCCGTGTGCATGGGGCCTTAAAAGCAGAGAAACTCAAATTTTGAAATTTGAAAATTTTTGATTTTTTTCAAATAAATGAAGGTAAAACATATCAACTGAAATTTACCAATAACTTGACATAGGATGTGTCACAAAAAGCAGTCTTAGAATTGCATGGATAATTAAAATCATTCCAACGTTATTACCACATAACTTAATGTGTCATATTTGCAAAATTAGGCTTGGTCAGGAAAGGGGTAAATGGCCCGGTATGGAAGTGGTTAAACAACTGTTTACTGTTAAATTTTACCCAGTCATCATTTTTTATTATTGAGATTGTCCACTTTGAGCAATTTTTTGCTTCTAATTCAATTTTAGCAAGCCCTCTTTCTTTGTGTGTTGTGCATCTTCAAAGAGGTTTTCTGGGATTTTGAACAGGTCATCAATCTGATTGGAGGGGTCTGACACTTAGCACCCCCCAACGATCAGCTGTTTCAAGAGGCTGCTGCGCTCCACTGAACACTGCTGCCTCCTCACAGATTACAAAGCAGAGTGCCACACATTGTATAGTGGCTGTGCTTGGTATTGCAGCCCAGGCATATTCACTTGAATGAGACTAAGCTGCGCCTTGGCCATAAGACCAATGAACGTGATGTCACATGGCCTAGGAAGAGGCCGCAACACATTCACCAGAGCACTTCAATCCCTTCAAACAGTTGATCCCAGGGGTGCTGGGAGTCAGACCCCCAGTGATCAGATATTGATGGCCTATCCTACAAACCCTTTAAAAAGGGGAAGGCATCATTCACAATGGTTAACCCCTAAAATTAACCCTTTCACTACCAGATTTTTTTTTATTTTTTAAGTTTTTGTGTTTTCATTTTTCTTCCCTATTTTCCTTGAGCCATAACTTTTTTATATTTCCGTTCACATAGCTGTATGAGTGCTTATTATTGTAGTTGTATACATGTACATAGGGATCATATATATTCTTGTACATAGGGGCAGTATCATAGTAATTATACTCTTGTACATAGGGGCAGTATTATAGTAGTTATATTATTATACATAGGTGGCAGTATTATAGTATAGTAGACTCTATGATTAAGGGTGCTAACTAGGGATGAGCGAACTCGAACTGTATAGTTCGGGTTCGTACCGAATTTTGGGGTGTCCGTGACACGGACCCGAACCCGGACATTTTCGTAAAAGTCCGGGTTCGGGTTCGGTGTTCGTCGCTTTCTTGGCGCTTTTGTGACGCTTTCTTGGCGCTTTTTGAAAGGCTGCAAAGCAGCCAATCAACAAGCGTCATACTACTTGCCCCAAGAGGCCGTCACAGCCATGCCTACTATTGGCATGGCTGTGATTGGCCAGAGCACCATGTGACCCAGCCTCTATTTAAGCTGGAGTCACATAGCGCCGCCCGTCACTCTGCTCTGATTAGCGTAGGGAGAGGTTGCGGATGCGACAGTAGGGCGAGATTAGGCAGATTAACTCCTCCAAAGGACTTCACTTGATTAATCGATCGATCTGCAGCTGTGCATCATTGAGCTGCTGAAATTCAAATGCTCACTCACTGTTTTTAGGCTGCCCAGACCGTTTGTCAGTCACTTTTTTCTGGGGTGATCGGCGGCCATTTTGTGTCTTGTGCGGTGCTGCGACCAAGTGCATCCAAGCTGCGACCAAGTGCATTTAACCCTCAATGGTGTGGTTGTTTTTTGGCTAAAGCCTACATCAGGGTGAAGCTGTCACACCAAGTGCATTTAACCAGCAATAGTCTGTTCATTTTTTTGGCCATATACTAAATCAGGGGCAAGCTGCGCCTGTCACCAAGTGCATTTAACCCTCAATGGTGTGGTTGTTTTTTGGCTAAAGCCTACATCAGGGTGAAGCTGTCACACCAAGTGCATTTAACCAGCAATAGTCTGTTCATTTTTTGGCCATATACTACATCAGGGGCAAGCTGCGCCCGTCACCAAGTGCATTTAACCCTCAGTAGTGTGGTGCGTCAAGCTGTGACACCAAGTGCATTTAACCAGCAATAGTCTGTTCATTTTTTGGCCATATACTAAATCAGGGGCAAGCTGCGCCCGTCACCAAGTGCATTTAACCAGCAATAGTGTGGTTATTTTTTGGCCATATCCCAGTCTAATTCTGTCACTAAATCCATACCGGTCACCCAGCGCCTAAATACTAGGCCTCAAATTTATATCCCGCTAAATCTCTCGTTACCGCTGTCCTGTTGTGGCTGGGAAAGTTATTTAGTGTCCGTCAAAGCACATTTTTTGTTCTGGGTTGAAGTACAATTCCCAATTTAGCAATTTCATAATTTAGTGGTTCCTGCTATATCAGAGCTATTTGAAATCTATCCCTAAAAGGGTATATAATATTCAAGGTGCACATTGGGTCATTCAGAATAACTTCACACACACCCGCTACTGTGTATTTCCAAGTCTAATTCTGTCACTAAACCCATACCTGTCACCCAGCGCCTAAATACTAGGCCTCAAATTTATATCCTGCTAAATCTCTCGTTAACGCTGTCCTGTTGTGGCTGGGAAAGTTATTTAGTGTCCGTCAAAGCACATTTTTTGTTCTGGGTTTAAATACAATTCCCAATTTAACAATTTCATAATTTAGTGGTTTCTGCTATATCAGAGCTATTTGAAATCTATCCCTAAAAGGGTATATAATATTCAAGGTGCACATTGGGTCATTCAGAATAACTTCACACACACCCGCTACTGTGTATTTCCAAGTCTAATTCTGTCACTAAACCCATACCTGTCACCCAGCGCCTAAATACTAGGCCTCAAATTTATATCCTGCTAAATCTCTCGTTAACGCTGTCCTGTTGTGGCTGGGAAAGTTATTTAGTGTCCGTCAAAGCACATTTTTTGTTCTGGGTTGAAATACAATTCCCAATTTAGCAATTTCATAATTTAGTGGTTTCTGCTATATCAGAGCTATTTGAAATCTATCCCTAAAAGGGTATATAATATTCAAGGTGCACATTGGGTCATTCAGAATAACTTCACACACACCCGCTACTGTGTATTTCTAAGTCTAATTCTGTCACTAAACCCATACCTGTCACCCAGCGCCTAAATACTAGGCCTCAAATTTATATCCTGCTAAATCTCTCGTTAACGCTGTCCTGTTGTGGCTGGGAAAGTTATTTAGTGTCCGTCAAAGCACATTTTTTGTTCTGGGTTTAAATACAATTCCCAATTTAACAATTTCATAATTTAGTGGTTTCTGCTATATCAGAGCTATTTGAAATCTATCCCTAAAAGGGTATATAATATTCAAGGTGCACATTGGGTCATTCAGAATAACTTCACACACACCCGCTACTGTGTATTTCTAAGTCTAATTCTGTCACTAAACCCATACCTGTCACCCAGCGCCTAAATACTAGGCCTCAAATTTATATCCTGCTAAATCTCTCGTTAACGCTGTCCTGTTGTGGCTGGGAAAGTTATTTAGTGTCCGTCAAAGCACATTTTTTGTTCTGGGTTTAAATACAATTCCCAATTTAACAATTTCATAATTTAGTGGTTTCTGCTATATCAGAGCTATTTGAAATCTATCCCTAAAAGGGTATATAATATTCAAGGTGCACATTGGGTCATTCAGAATAACTTCACACACACCCGCTACTGTGTATTTCCAAGTCTAATTCTGTCACTAAACCCATACCTGTCACCCAGCGCCTAAATACTAGGCCTCAAATTTATATCCTGCTAAATCTCTCGTTAACGCTGTCCTGTTGTGGCTGGGAAAGTTATTTAGTGTCCGTCAAAGCACATTTTTTGTTCTGGGTTGAAATACAATTCCCAATTTAGCAATTTCATAATTTAGTGGTTTCTGCTATATCAGAGCTATTTGAAATCTATCCCTAAAAGGGTATATAATATTCAAGGTGCACATTGGGTCATTCAGAATAACTTCACACACACCCGCTACTGTGTATTTCTAAGTCTAATTCTGTCACTAAACCCATACCTGTCACCCAGCGCCTAAATACTAGGCCTCAAATTTATATCCTGCTAAATCTCTCGTTAACGCTGTCCTGTTGTGGCTGGGAAAGTTATTTAGTGTCCGTCAAAGCACATTTTTTGTTCTGGGTTTAAATACAATTCCCAATTTAACAATTTCATAATTTAGTGGTTTCTGCTATATCAGAGCTATTTGAAATCTATCCCTAAAAGGGTATATAATATTCAAGGTGCACATTGGGTCATTCAGAATAACTTCACACACACCCGCTACTGTGTATTTCTAAGTCTAATTCTGTCACTAAACCCATACCTGTCACCCAGCGCCTAAATACTAGGCCTCAAATTTATATCCTGCTAAATCTCTCGTTAACGCTGTCCTGTTGTGGCTGGGAAAGTTATTTAGTGTCCGTCAAAGCACATTTTTTGTTCTGGGTTTAAATACAATTCCCAATTTAACAATTTCATAATTTAGTGGTTTCTGCTATATCAGAGCTATTTGAAATCTATCCCTAAAAGGGTATATAATATTCAAGGTGCACATTGGGTCATTCAGAATAACTTCACACACACCCGCTACTGTGTATTTCCAAGTCTAATTCTGTCACTAAACCCATACCTGTCACCCAGCGCCTAAATACTAGGCCTCAAATTTATATCCTGCTAAATCTCTCGTTAACGCTGTCCTGTTGTGGCTGGGAAAGTTATTTAGTGTCCGTCAAAGCACATTTTTTGTTCTGGGTTTAAATACAATTCCCAATTTAACAATTTCATAATTTAGTGGTTTCTGCTATATCAGAGCTATTTGAAATCTATCCCTAAAAGGGTATATAATATTCAAGGTGCACATTGGGTCATTCAGAATAACTTCACACACACACGCTTCTGTGCATTTCTAAGTCTAATTCTGTCACTAAATCCATACCGGTCACCCAGCGCCTAAATACTAGGCCTCAAATTTATATCCCGCTGAATTTGAATACAATACATTGGGCCAAATAATATATTTGTTGTTGTGGTGAACCATAACAATGAGAAAAACATCTAGTAAGGGACGCGGACGTGGACATGGTCGTGGTGGTGTTAGTGGACCCTCTGGTGCTGGGAGAGGACGTGGCCGTTCTGCCACATCCACACGTCCTAGTGTACCAACTACCTCAGGTCCCAGTAGCCGCCAGAATTTACAGCGATATATGGTGGGGCCCAATGCCGTTCTAAGGATGGTAAGGCCTGAGCAGGTACAGGCATTAGTCAATTGGGTGGCCGACAGTGGATCCAGCACGTTCACATTATCTCCCACCCAGTCTTCTGCAGAAAGCGCACAGATGGCGCCTGAAAACCAACCCCATCAGTCTGTCACATCACCCCCATGCATACCAGGGAAACTGTCTCAGCCTCAAGTTATGCAGCAGTCTCTTATGCTGTTTGAAGACTCCGCTGGCAGGGTTTCCCAAGGGCATCCACCTAGCCCTTCCCCAGCGGTGAAAGACATAGAATGCACTGACGCACAACCACTTATGTTTCCTGATGATGAGGACATGGGAATACCACCTCAGCATGTCTCTGATGATGACGAAACACAGGTGCCAACTGCTGCGTCTTTCTGCAGTGTGCAGACTGAACAGGAGGTCAGGGATCAAGACTGGGTGGAAGACGATGCAGGGGACGATGAGGTCCTAGACCCCACATGGAATGAAGGTCGTGCCACTGACTTTCACAGTTCGGAGGAAGAGGCAGTGGTGAGACCGAGCCAACAGCGTAGCAAAAGAGGGAGCAGTGGGCAAAAGCAGAACACCCGCCGCCAAGAGACTCCGCCTGCTACTGACCGCCGCCATCTGGGACCGAGCACCCCAAAGGCAGCTTCAAGGAGTTCCCTGGCATGGCACTTCTTCAAACAATGTGCTGACGACAAGACCCGAGTGGTTTGCACGCTGTGCCATCAGAGCCTGAAGCGAGGCATTAACGTTCTGAACCTGAGCACAACCTGCATGACCAGGCACCTGCATGCAAAGCATGAACTGCAGTGGAGTAAACACCTTAAAACCAAGGAAGTCACTCAGGCTCCCCCTGCTACCTCTTCTGCTGCTGCCGCCTCGGCCTATTCTGCTGCTGCCGCCTCGGCCTCTTCCTCCGCCTCTGGAGGAACGTTGGCACCTGCCGCCCAGCAAACAGGGGATGTACCACCAACACCACCACCACCACCTCCGTCACCAAGCGTCTCAACCATGTCACACGCCAGCGTTCAGCTCTCCATCTCACAAACATTTGATAGAAAGCGTAAATTCCCACCTAGCCACCCTCGATCCCTGGCCCTGAATGCCAGCATTTCTAAACTACTGGCCTATGAAATGCTGTCATTTAGGCTGGTGGACACAGACAGCTTCAAACAGCTCATGTCGCTTGCTGTCCCACAGTATGTTGTTCCCAGCCGGCACTACTTCTCCAAGAGAGCCGTGCCTTCCCTGCACAACCAAGTATCCGATAAAATCAAGTGTGCACTGCGCAACGCCATCTGTAGCAAGGTCCACCTAACCACAGATACGTGGACCAGTAAGCACGGCCAGGGACGCTATATCTCCCTAACTGCACACTGGGTAAATGTAGTGGCAGCTGGGCCCCAGGCGGAGAGCTGTTTGGCGCACGTCCTTCCGCCGCCAAGGATCGCAGGGCAACATTCTTTGCCTCCTGTTGCCACCTCCTCCTTCTCGGCTTCCTCCTCCTCTTCTTCCACCTGCTCATCCAGTCAGCCACACACCTTCACCACCAACTTCAGCACAGCCCGGGGTAAACGTCAGCAGGCCATTCTGAAACTCATATGTTTGGGGGACAGGCCCCACACCGCACAGGAGTTGTGGCGGGGTATTGAACAACAGACCGACGAGTGGTTGCTGCCGGTGAGCCTCAAGCCCGGCCTGGTGGTGTGTGATAATGGGCGAAATCTCGTTGCAGCTCTGGGACTAGCCAATTTGACGCACATCCCTTGCTTGGCGCATGTGCTGAATTTGGTGGTGCAGAAGTTCATTCACAACTACCCCGACATGTCAGAGCTG
Organism: Bufo gargarizans; assembly: GCF_014858855.1. Classification (NCBI taxonomy): domain Eukaryota; kingdom Metazoa; phylum Chordata; class Amphibia; order Anura; family Bufonidae; genus Bufo; species Bufo gargarizans. Next base: position 320,747,241 of record NC_058085.1, on the reverse strand, counting down.
CTGCATAAAGTGCGGGCCGTCTGTTCGCGCTTCCGGCGTTCACATCCTGCCGCTGCTCGCCTGTCTGCGCTACAGCGTAACTTCGGCCTTCCCGCTCACCGCCTCATATGCGACGTGCCCACCAGGTGGAACTCCACCTTGCACATGCTGGACAGACTGTGCGAGCAGCAGCAGGCCATAGTGGAGTTTCAGCTGCAGCACGCACGGGTCAGTCGCACTACAGAACAGCACCACTTCACCACCAATGACTGGGCCTCCATGCGAGACCTGTGTGCCCTGTTGCGCTGTTTCGAGTACTCCACCAACATGGCCAGTGGCGATGACACCGTTATCAGCGTTACAATACCACTTCTATGTCTCCTTGAGAAAACACTTAGGGCGATGATGGAAGAGGAGGTGGCCCAGGAGGAGGAGGAGGAGGAGGAGGAAGAGGGGTCATTTTTAGCACTTTCAGGCCAGTCTCTTCGAAGTGACTCAGAGGGAGGTTTTTGGCAACAGCAGAGGCCAGGTACAAATGTGGCCAGCCAGGGCCCACTACTGGAGGACGAGGAGGACGAGGATGAGGAGGAGGTGGAGGAGGATGAGGATGAAGCATGGTCACAGCGGGGTGGCACCCAACGCAGCTCGGGTCCATCACTGGTGCGTGGCTGGGGGGAAAGGCAGGACGATGACGATACGCCTCCCACAGAGGACAGCTTGTCCTTACCCCTGGGCAGCCTGGCACACATGAGCGACTACATGCTGCAGTGCCTGCGCAACGACAGCAGAGTTGCCCACATTTTAACCTGTGCGGACTACTGGGTTGCCACCCTGCTGGATCCACGCTACAAAGACAATGTGCCCACCTTACTTCCTGCACTGGAGCGTGATAGGAAGATGCGCGAGTACAAGCGCACGTTGGTAGACGCGCTACTGAGAGCATTCCCAAATGTCACAGGGGAACAAGTGGAAGCCCAAGGCCAAGGCAGAGGAGGAGCAAGAGGTCGCCAAGGCAGCTGTGTCACGGCCAGCTCCTCTGAGGGCAGGGTTAGCATGGCAGAGATGTGGAAAACTTTTGTCAACACGCCACAGCTAACTGCACCACCACCTGATACGCAACGTGTTAGCAGGAGGCAACATTTCACTAACATGGTGGAACAGTACGTGTGCACACCCCTCCACGTACTGACTGATGGTTCGGCCCCATTCAACTTCTGGGTCTCTAAATTGTCCACGTGGCCAGAGCTAGCCTTTTATGCCTTGGAGGTGCTGGCCTGCCCGGCAGCCAGCGTTTTGTCTGAACGTGTATTCAGCACGGCAGGGGGCGTCATTACAGACAAACGCAGCCGCCTGTCTACAGCCAATGTGGACAAGCTGACGTTCATAAAAATGAACCAGGCATGGATCCCACAGGACCTGTCCGTCCCTTGTCCAGATTAGACATTAACTACCTCCCCATAACCATATATTATTGGACTCCAGGGCACTTCCTCATTCAATCCTATTTTTATTTTCATTTTACCATTATATTGCGAGGCTACCCAAAGTTGAATGAACCTCTCCTCTGCCTGTGTGCTAGGCCTAAATATATGCCAATGGACTGTTGCAGTGGTGGCTGACATGAAGCCTGATTCTCTGCTATGACATGCAGACTAATTCTCTGCTGACATGAAGCCAGATTGTCTGTTACGGGACCTCTCTCCTCTGCCTGGGTGCTGGGCCTAAATTTATGACAATGGACTGTTGCAGTGGTGGCTGACGTGAAGCCTGATTCTCTGCTATGACATGCAGACTGATTCTCTGCTGACATGAAGCCAGATTGTCTGTTACGGGACCTCTCTGCTCTGCCTGTGTGCTAGGCCTAAATATATGCCAATGGACTGTTGCAGTGGTGGGTGACGTGAAGCCTCATTCTCTGCTATGACATGCAGACTGATTCTCTGCTGTCATGAAGCCAGATTGTCTGTTACGGGACCTCTCTGCTCTGCCTGTGTGCTAGGCCTAAATATATGCCAATGGACTGTTGCAGTGGTGGGTGACGTGAAGCCTCATTCTCTGCTATGACATGCAGACTGATTCTCTGCTGACATGAAGCCAGATTGTCTGTTACGGGACCTCTCTGCTCTGCCTGTGTGCTAGGCCTAAATATATGCCAATGGACTGTTGCAGTGGTGGGTGACGTGAAGCCTCATTCTCTGCTATGACATGCAGACTAATTCTCTGCTGACATGAAGCCAGATTGTCTGTTACGGGACCTCTCTCCTCTGCCTGGGTGCTGGGCCTAAATTTATGACAATGGACTGTTGCAGTGGTGGCTGACGTGAAGCCTGATTCTCTGCTATGACATGCAGACTGATTCTCTGCTGACATGAAGCCAGATCCTCTGTTACGGGACCTCTCTCCTCTGCCTGGGTGCTGGGCCTAAATTTATGACAATGGACTGTTGCAGTGGTGGCTGACGTGAAGCCTGATTCTCTGCTATGACATGCAGACTGATTCTCTGCTGACATGAAGCCAGATCCTCTGTTACGGGACCTCTCTCCTCTGCCTGGGTGCTGGGCCTAAATTTATGAAAATGGACTCTTACAGTGGTGGGTGACGTGAAGCCTGATTCTCTGCTATGACATGAAGACTGATTCTCTGCTGACATGAAGCCAGATTGTCTGTTACGGGACCTCTCTCCTCTGCCTGGGTGCCGGGGCCTAAATATCTGAGAATGGACTGTTCCAGTGGTGGGTGACGGGAAGCCAGATTCTCTGCTATGGAACCTCTCTCCAATTGATTTTGGTTAATTTTTATTTATTTAATTTTTATTTTAATTAATTTCCCTATCCACATTTGTTTGCAGGGGATTTACCTACATGTTGCTGCCTTTTGCAGCCCTCTAGCCCTTTCCTGGGCTGTTTTACAGCCGTTTTAGTGCCGAAAAGTTCGGGTCCCCATTGACTTCAATGGGGTTCGGGTTCGGGACGAAGTTCGGATCGGGTTCGGATCCCGAACCCGAACATTTCCGGGATGTTCGGCCGAACTTCTCGAACCCGAACATCCAGGTGTTCGCTCAACTCTAGTGCTAACAACATGCACCCGAAACGCATCAGAGAGATGTAAGGCCTGGTTTGTATCCACCAATTTGTAACTGCTTTTTAATGGAGAAGAAATAAAACTGAAAGGATTTTACCAACATTGGTGGCTGGAAATCGTTTGTCGCTGTGTGAATGAAGTTCTGAACTATCCATGCCCCAGAGGACCGAGAAGAAGCTAGAATTTGCTACTGTATTTGTAGTATTATAGTAGTTATACTCTTGTACACGGGGGCAGCATTATAAAAATTATATTCTTGCACATAGGGCAGTATTGTAGATGTTATATTTTTATACACAGAGGCAGTATTTTATTACATATATACTTGTACCTAAAAACAGTATAATAGTTATATTTTTGTAGGTAGAGGGCAGTATTATATTACTCATGCTCTAAATAGGGGACATTATTATGGTAGTTATACTCTTGTACACAGAGACAGTAGTATAGTAGTTATATTCTTGTACATAAGAGCAATATTATAGTAGTTATATTTTTATAGGAAGAGGGTAGTATTGTAGTAATTATATTCTTGTACAGTGGTCCCTCAAGATACAATATTAATTGGTTCCAGGATGACCATTGTATGTTGAAACCACTGTAAGTTGAGTAATTGGTTCCAAAGCCCCAAAGTGTCAACCAAGTTAAAAAAAAATAAGATGTAAGAAAAATAAGCAGATAACTAAGACAGATAAAACAAGTCCTTACATATATGTCCGGAATAGCTGCTCACTAGCAAGAAATACAGCTATTTACCAGAGAAGTTGCCTTGATTGGATGGATCTGAGTCTGAGGCATTGTATGTTGACTCTAGTTTCAACTTACGATGGGTCAGAAAATATTGTTGAAAATATTGTATCCTGAGGCCATTGTATCTTGAGGGATCACTGTACATAGGAGGCAGTATTATAGTACTTATTTTCTTGAACCTGGGGGCAGTATTATTATATTTATAATACTATTATGTTTTTGTATAAGAATAATTTTTTAATTCTGTCTGTATACACATTCCCACTGATTTTCAAGGGTTAATAGCTAACCAATCAATTAAGCAGGTGATAGCTGGAAGGCTGGACTTTGTGTGCCAGTATTTAAATCCCTGAGAATTTGGTGAACACATGCATTATGACTAAGGACACGCCAAGCGTCTGGAAACCATAAATGTGGTTTTCCTATGTGTCTGTACCGTGAAGATGTTGTAAAGCTCCAATAAAGACTCAAGAAATGTTATTCTACTTCCGGTGTATCTGCTCTCGCCTTGGCTTGGTTTCACACCATCCCATGCCGGACCTGTACCTGATAGAAGCTGGCATATTTGGTTTGCTGCAGTATTATAATGGTTATATTCTTGTATATACAATCAGCATTATAGTAGTTATGTTTAGGGGGTGTTATAGTAATAATTACATTACTAATTAGATAAGCTCTTCAGTCTTGTGCTGATACCAATTTCTTAAGTAGAATCAGAGCTGGAAAGTTTACAGCAGGTAGAAGCTGTGGGAAGTTTTCCCATATACTGTATAAGGATAGTTTTGTCGACAAGGACTTGATAATAATTTGCAGGTAGCGTTGCTTTGACCTACCTATCACATCTATCACAGATGCTGTCCCAGTTTTTGTGCGGTCCCCAGCTTTGAAGGGGCCCTATTAATCTAATGTCTAACTTGTCTCTGAAAACTGTCATTAGTAATTAGGGTCAGTTCGCAGTGGGACGAGGCTCATTGTGAGCCTGTCGGGTTCTTGTCACAAGGTAATTCTTCACCTAATTGAATAGACACAGGCAGATTTAGTCCATTTGGTCGGGGGCTAATCGACCAAAAGAAATGAAGAAAGCAATGTCTTTTTCTTAGCAGTGTCTTGTAAGTTTGGTGGGAGATGCCCTGAGCTGGTATGGGGGGACCAGTCTCTTTAGCTGAGGCTTCAAGATACAAAATACAACTGGTGTAAGCGGTGTCATACTCAGTCAATATCTCAATTTTATTTGCCGGAGGGATTCTTTTGTGCCCAAATAGAATGCCTACTATTACATTAAAGGGGCAATGCGACAAAAGTAATAGATTTACAGAAAATTTGTCATCAGAAAATGACCTATTGTTTAAATCAATGTTTTGGTTGAACGTATTTTTGAAGAACTTTTGGTTGTTAGTTTTAATCTTCTACTGCACATTTTTAAAAAAATCATAAAATCCAAAAAATCCTGTAGTAGTCACACTGGCCACTAAAGTTTAATAATAGGTGCTACTTCTTGCTCTTCTCAGATCATTTTTCAGCAGCCATTTCTTTATATACAGTATGTATACCTTATTTTTTGGACTAAAGTGGGTAGAAATTGCAGTGCGTCTTATACTCAGGATGCTAATGACTGCTTCCATTATTCAAGCAGTCATCAGCATTTTTGAGGCTCGAGGAGCGGTCAGGGAAGAGCTTCACTGCTGTACTCACCCTCCCTGGTCCTCTTCCCAGCTGTGATCTGCACTGTGTTCTGACTGTTTACTGAGGTCTCATGGCGGTCCCATCTGAAGCTCATGGGGGTCCAATCTGAGGCTCATGGTAATCTGATCTGAGCCTGATGAGAGTCTGATCTGAGGCTTATGAGGGTGTGATCTCAGGCTGATGGGGTTCTGATCTGAGGTTCATGGGGGTCTGATCTAAGGCTGAAGGAGGCTAGGGGGGGTCTGATCTGAGACTGATAGAGGTTGATTGGGTATATAAATGTGTGTGTGTGTGTATATATATATATATATATATATATATATATATATATATACACACTACTTACAAAAAGGTTGGGATATTTGGCTTGTGGGTGAAATTCCAGGATGAACCTAAAATGCACTCTAACACAAGATGCTTGATAGCAAAATTCATAACAGGTGTTCTCAGACGGAAGTGCCCACTGAGCTTAGAGTATCACACAGTGTCATCAGCAGGTTGCAACAGAGATACAGAGAGACTGGAAGAGTCACAGAAAGGCATAGAAGTTGATATCCTTTGGCCACATCCCACACTGATGACCGCTTCATTGTGAATGCCTTGCGGAACTGGATGATGAATGCCACGCATCCAGGCACATTTAAGGGAGGTGAGACCATTTGAAATAATTTACATTAGCGTGGTCTTCGTGCTAGATGACATGCAAGGGTACCTGACCACAGGCGTCATCGTCTTGCATGGGCCAGGCAACATCTACCCTGCGATGGACCAGTGGGCCTCAGTGCTGTTCACTGATGAAAGTTGATTAACGCTGAGCAGAAATGATGGCCACCAACGATGTTGGAGACATCAAGGAGAGCACTATGCATCAGCCACTATTGTCAATAGACGAGCCTTTGGTCGTGGTAGTGGTGGTGTTACAGTGTGGGCAGGTCTAGTCAATACAGATCTGCCCTACACTTTGTGAATGGCACAGTGACAATCCCATACTACTTGAATAACAGCATTCATCCAGTTATTGTTCCTCTGCATGAACAACACAGGCCTAATTTCATCTTCATGGATGACAGTGCGCCAGCTCATCAAGGTTGCATAATTAGGGAACAGCTGCTGGAGACTGGGGTACCTCAAATGGAGTGGCCTGCACTTTCTTCAGACCTGAATCTTATTCACAACCTATGGGATCAGCTGAGTCGCCGTGTGAGGATTTAGGTACATTGGTACATACAAGACATTGTGTCAACCCACGCAGGGGTCAATAATGAAATGTAAGTTGAATACAGTTACATAAGTACAGAAATGTGCCGGGAGTCATAGGTAGAGGATTACAAATAATATCTGAGGTTGCAAACAGTTTACAGCTGCATAATACAGGCATACTGCATAGATACTTAAGAGGCATTGTGTCAAAGATAACAGTGCATACGATGCAAACTCACTATTGATGAGTTGGGGAGTCAGGGAGTAACGTTGGTTGCCGAGTACTTATGTGTGGTATGCAGGGTGAGTGGGGATGCGCACCAGTCTCCCCATACTTTATGAAACTTTTGCGGACAACCTCTGTGTTTATAGACAACATTCTCCATGGAGACTGCATGATTTACTAGGGAAATCCACTGCCCTCTTGAGGGGGGTCTATTCCACATCCACCGTATGGCTATCGCCTTCCTGGCCAAAAACAGCAGCTCAGCAAGGAAGATTCTATGATAATGTGACCAGGACTCCTCGTCTATAACCCCTAGTATACACAGCTTGGGGCATAAAGGCAGCGTCACAGGAACTATTGTGGAGAGGACTTCCAATACTGAGGTCCAGAACTAACGAATGATCTCGCAGTCCAACAACATATGCCAGAAGTTAGTGCCCTCCGCATCGCACCTGTGACATCTAGTGTGGGTGAGTCTTCCCATCTTGTGAAGTCTAGTGGGTGCGAGGTAGCTTCGGTGAAGAATAAACATCTGCACCATCTTATTATTTATGGAGGGTGACACTTTAGTCGGGGCTATCAGGGCCTCCTCCCATTCTTCAGGAGACAAAGAGGGTATTGACAGTCTCCACTTATCCTCAACCGCCAGCGGAGTCGCTGTCAAACGACAATTAGGTAAGTGCGTATACAGTACTGCCCACAATGCCCCTTGGCCCCTGGGATCTCAGAACCCCAATGACGGGGTAGTTAGATATGCTCCTTTTCACACCCTGGAATTGGGCTAGTAGTGCATGCCTCAACTGGAGATATCTGAAGAAGAGAGAGCGAGGCACCTGGAATTTCTCCTGTATCTATGAGAATGAGCGAAGCTGATCATTCTCATATATATCTCCCAGCATCAGGACACCATGCCGTCTTCACTCAGACACTCCTTCCAGCTGTGTCAGGTGAGGGAACATGAAATTGTCCCATATGGGAACTGCAACAGACAGGTCTTTGTATACATTTAACTTGGAAGCCTGCCAGACCTGATGTGCTAGTTTGTGGATTGAGAGGAGGCCTCTGCACAGGTGGCCAGAGCTCTCCAGGACAGGCCACAGCGTAGATACACGCAAATGATCATGTAGAAAGAATTCTGCATTGGGCATTGAGGCACCAGTGACCCAATACCTTAGAAATCTCAATTGACTCGCAATAAAATAAAGAAAGAAATCTGGGAGGGACGCACCACCCTGCAACTTTGATCTCTGTAGGACCGATAGTGAGCTCCAAACAAATGAGGCGATTGAAGCGTGAATTCGCTTAAAAAATCCTCGAGGTATCGGAGTGCAAGCGTGAGACAACAGATATAGGCCCTTAGGTAACAGCACCATTTTTACAAAATTCAGTCTCCCCATGATGGACAATGTTTTAATTTTTTCTAGAAATACAAATTCTAGGGGTGCAATGTTCAGGGTATAAGAAAGATGCGACTCCTTTGTAATTATTACCCCTAGATACTTAAATCTATCGACTACAGGCAAATTGTGACGATGCGCGGGCCAGTCGTGTGACCAAAGAGGCATTATGGCAGATTTGGCCTAATTTATGTATAACCTGGAGTACCCCCCGAAGCATTCTATGATCTTGATTGCTCTGGGGAGAGAGACTTCCGGGTCCGACATAAACAAGATCAAATCATCCGCATATAATCCTATTCTATCCTCTCTCCCACCTATACTTACACCTGCATATATCTGATCCTGTCTAAATCTAATGGCTAGGTGCTCTATAGCTATCGCGAACAATAAAGGCGACAGCGGACACCCTTCTCTTGTACCTCTATGCAGGGGAAACTTCTCTGAATGACTACCGTTAAGCTGGATATTAGCAGTGGGGCTTCTGTACAGCGTTTCAATCCATTTAATGAATTTGGGACCAAAGCCAAAGCTCTCAAGCGCAGCCAACAGGAAGGGCCATTCCAATGAGTGAAAGGCTTTGGCAGTATCCAGAGAGGCCAGGGCCCATTTTGCCTTCTCAGATACACCTATCTGCGCAACTACCTGGGTTCTCCTTATGTTGTCAGAGGTGGACCTGCTGGGCATAAAGCCCGATTGGTCACCTTATTCAATCTATTAGCTAGGATCCTGGTCAGAATTTTATAGTCCAAGTTCAAGAGGGAAATTGGGCGATAAGACCCACAGTCCAGTGGCTCCTTGCCGAGCTTCAGAATCACAACTATAGTGGCATTGTACATAGAATACGTCAAGGATCCACAGGAGTGCGCAGCTTTTTACATATTCAAAAGCTGTTGACCCAGGTTTTCCATATATCTAGAGTAAACCTCAACTGGAATGCCATCCGGGCCAGGCGCTTTTCCTGACGGGAGATCCGTGATAGCTCGCGTTATCTCCTCCAGTGTAACATCCTCCTCCAGAAGACCTTTATCCAGGTCACCTAGCTGAGGATGAGACACCTCACAGAGGTATGTTTCTGTGGCGAAAGCCACTTCGCCACAGTGTTTTGGAGGGGGCTGGATTAAGGGCCCTCTCATCAGCCAGGCCTCCTTTGTTCACAAAGGACGTGTAATAACTTGAACCCCTGGTCTAATTCGTGCCTTTTTGGGATTTTAAATGTCTATGTGTATTGTAAAGGGTGGGACATTGTATACGTTGAGTAGTGAGGTCCCCTTGTCCTGAGAGATAATTGAATTACGCCTCGGTTGTCTTCAGGACAGAAGACTATTGTGTATTCTCCTGCCTGTGATGATTGCGTCAACCCAGTGTGAGGTAATTGTATCACAGGCAGAGGGGAGGATTTTGTGTGGGAGTGTCTGAGTGTATTGTACGTGGTTATTGGCTGTTTTTACAAAACCCTGTGGGTGGTAACCTTGTTGGAAGATGTGTATAAATCAATGCTTGTGTGTTCAAATAAAGAGTTCCTGCTTTACCCCTTCATGAAGTTTTGGCTCATGTTTGGGGAATGGGATAACTACACTCTTGGGGATTGCTATATCACAATACTCCCCTGAGTATAAGCTCTTGTAAGAGCTTGTTCATGGTTCCTGCTCTCTGGATTTAGGAGAGGTTCACCCACTGGAAGCTGAAGCCCGGTCTTGGGTCCAGCGTGGGTGGAGGACGGTGAGACCCCAACCAAGCTGCGGCAGTTCGTGGGGTCTGTGGTGTTTATGGTGTCAAGTTGAGTGCTTGGAGCCCTTGGGAAGCACTAGGAGCATCCATCGACGGACGTACCTGGTCGGGGTGCTAGGAGATCCGTTACAGTCTCCAACTCATGCCCTGAGTATGCCACAGCTGACTTATATAGGTCCCCATAGAAGTTACAAAAACTCCTCAGTATGTCTTCCACCGCCTCCGCCATATGCCCATCAGCATCCTGTATGCGGAGTACTGGGGGAGCCATATTGTTGCTATGTGCAATGTGCGCAAGCAGTTTCCCGGTCTGATTGCCCGTTTCAAACGATTGTTGCTTAAGGAAAAAAAGCTTCCTTTTGCTCCTTTCTTCCAAATGCAGCATGTACCTCCCTCTGGAGAGCCATTCAATTCTACGCTCCTCAGAGGGGTATTCAGTAAACGTCTTTTGGGCCTCCCTACAGCTGGCATGTAGCTCATTCTCTTTACGCTGCGAATCCCACTTGACATATGAAATGGATGATTTGAGACACCCCCTGAGATATGCCTTCATGGTTTCCCAAAGCAGCAAGGTGTCAGTTGAGTGGCTCTGAACCTCCAGAAACATCTTCAACTGATCTGGAATTCGTTCAAACCGAAGAGAGATAGCCAGAAAGGATGAATACGCATTTTACAGCCCCTGGCTAGCTCTGTCAAAACCGGAGCATGATCAGAGGGTCCCTGAGGCCCATAACGTATCTCAATCAGGTCAGTATAATACCATGGCGTTACCAAACATGTAATCTATCCTAGACAGCGCACCTCAAGCCAGGGTAAAGCAGGAGTATTCCCTAGTATGCGGATTCCTAGCTTTCCACATGTCTATCCAGCCCATCTCCTGAGAAATTCTAGCAAGAACCGTACTATCTCCTCCTGACCCACCCCTGTCCCCCCCACTGCTAAATCTGTCTAAGTTTTCATTCACAACCTGATTAAAGTCCCCCATGCAGAGCAAACGAGCAGTAGGGTATTGAGCCACAAAGCCTGCGACTGCCTGAAGGAGGGAGAGAGAGGCAGGGGGAGAATTATATATGTTGACAATCACATAAGAGGTATTATTGATGTGCACATGTAGGAAGATATACTGTCCCCCTGGGTCCAGAACCGAGTCATGAAGCTCGCACCTGAGACTTTTATGGATCAGCAAAGCGATCTCCCTGGAGTGAGAACTACCGTAAGCATTGAGCAAGTGTTGGGCCCAGGGCTTCTTCAGCTTGTTACCCGTTTCCGGAGTCAAGTGGGTTTCCTGAAGACCTACAATATGTGGATTATATGAACGTATGTGGGAGAATACTGCAATCCTCTTTTAGGATCTCCCAGACCCCTCACATTCCAAGATAGCACTCTCATGGAGGCCATGGGTGCACTGGCAGTACATCTGAGACATATACCCTCACCCATATTGCACCTCCTGGGTATCCAGGTATCTGATCTCCATACGACACTGTCTCCCCTGCTACATTTGTGAAGTGAGGTGACCATACTTGAGGCAAATATACTTGAACAATTACGAACACATTGCAAAACATTAACAGTGACAGCTTGAACATGTCTGAGTTAAAACTGGCTAACATAATGGCCAATAACTCGGGGACCTGCATAGCGTAGGTAGATGTAGTGGCTACGCCGATTGTGCTCCCTCCCTCTCTAGCATAGGTATGATAAACTGCCAACATTGATAAATAACAGCAAGGCACATAGACAAAGCGTCCAGCATCATGATAGAAGATATCCCCACCTCACATAAAGGACCTCTCCCATAAGTCCATCAGGGCTGAATGTCATCAAGTAAATGGGGCAGTAGGTAAACAAATAGCATATTGAGACTTGAGGTGTCAGTGACTACTGCAAGAAATCAGCATCAGACCCAAGGAATAATCAACCATAGCCAACTGAGAACAGAAGAGAGGGGAAAATAATACTTGCTGGTAATGCCCAATTGACGCATCAGTGTGGCCCAGGACGTCCCGACTTCCTTGAGGCCCATTCTTCGGCTTCTCTAGGGTCTCTGAAGAAAACAGACTTGTCACCGTCTATCACTCTAAGACACGCCGGGTATGCCATCGAGTACTGGAGGTTTAGGTCGCGAAGGCAGCGCTTGACCGCGACGAAAGTGGCTCTCCTCTTCAGAAGGTCAGCGGAGAAATCAGGGTACAGGGAGACACGTACATTGTCATGTCTGATATCTTGCTTGCTTCTGGCCTGGCTGAGGATGAGATCCCTGTCTCTCCAGTTTAGCAGTCGCGCCAGCAGGGGCCTTGGGGGAGCCCCCGGTGGGGGAAATCTGGCTGGGACACAATGCGCCCTCTCCACAGCATACGCAGGAGAAAAAGGCGCCTCTGGGAATTGTTCCTTGAACCAGGATTCTAAGAAGGCAGTGGGATCACGGGGATCACGGCCCTCAGCTTTCTCCGGAAGGCCCAGGATCCTTACATTGTTGCGGCGAGACCTGTTTTCCAGGTCATCACATTTCTGCTGCCACTGACCAACAGAGCGCTCCAGCTCCTGCACTTTCCCAGCCATTGGTCTGGTCAGGTCTTCCAAAGCAGACACGCGGTCCTCAGTAGTCTTGACCCGGTCTCTCAGCTGCTGCATATAATAGCGGAGCAGGCTCACATCCACTCTCACCTCCTCCAGCTTTCCTGTGAGCGAGGACTGACACAAGTATATCACCACCAGCAGCTGCTCGTAAGCAGCTTTTAAGGTAAATTCGGGCTCAGCGCTTTCTTCTGCATCCACCTGCTGGGCGGCCTGACCGCGGGTATCAGCCGCACGCGTCGGAGTGGCAGCCGCGGCACCATTTTGGGTCTCTGACCGGGCAAATTCTTTTAGCTGTTCGGTGGCCGTTTGCGCCTTGTTGGGACCCATATTCGGTGTGGGTCCCAACAAGGCGCAAACGGCTGCCGAACGGCTAAAAGAATTTGCCCGGTCAGAGACCCAAAATGGTGCCGCGGCTGCCACTCCGACGCGTGCGGCTGTTACCCGCGGTCAGGCCGCCCAGCAGGTGGATGCAGAAGAAAGTGCTGAGCCCGAATTTACCTTAAAAGCTGCCTACGAGCAGCTGCTGGTGGTGATATACTTGTGTCAGTCCTTGTGTCATCTCTTGCATCTGCACACCGTCCACTCTGTGCCGGGAGTCGGCAGTTTGACAGGATGGATCAGGATCAGTGAGGGATAGTTATATAAAACAGTTATATAAAACAGTTATATAATTTTCCTATTGTTAGTATTGTGTTAAACCGCCTCCGGACCACCTAACGCAGGATCGCGGTCCGGAGGCGGCTGTCCCAGGCAGAGTGACGCATCTCTGCCTCATCTTGCGAGACTTCCTGTGAACGCGCGCACACAGGCACGCGTGTTCACAGGATCGGAAGGTAAGAGAGTGGATCTACAGCCTGCCAGCGCCGATCGTTCGCTGGCAGGCTGTAGATGCGATTTTTTTTTAACCCCTAACAGGTATATTGGACACTGTTTTGATAACAGCGTCTAATATACCTGCTACCTGGTCCTCTGGTGGTCCCTTTCGCTTGGATCGACCACCAAAGGACACAGGCAGCTCAGTAAAGTAGCACCAAGCACCACACTACACTACACCCCCCCTGTTACTTATTAACCCCTTATTAACCCCTGATCACCCCATATAGACTCCCTTATCACCCCCCTGTCATTGATCACCCCCCTGTTAGGCTCCATTCAGACGTCCGTATGTGTTTTATGGATCCACGGATCCATGGATCGGATCTGCAAAACACATACGGACGTCTGAATGGAGCCTTACAGGGGGGTGATCAATGACGGGGGTGATCACCCCATATACACTCCCTGATCACCCCCCTGTAAGGCTCCATTCAGACGTCCGTATGTGTTTTGCGGATCCAGTCCATGGATCCGTGGATCCGTAAAACGCATACGGACGTTTGAATGGAGCCTTACAGGGGGGTGATCATCCTATATAGACTCCCTGATCTCCCCCCTGTAAGGCTCCATTCAGACGTCCGTATGTGTTTTACGGATCCATGGATCGGATCCGCAAAACACATACGGACGTCTGAATGGAGCCTTACAGGGGGGTGATCAGGGAGTCTATATGGGATCATCACCCCCCTGTAATGCTCCATTCAGACGTCCGTATGTGTTTTACGGATCCATGGATCGGATCCGCAAAACACATATGGACGTCTGAATGGAGCCTCACAGGGGGGTGATCAATGACAGGGGGGTGATCACCCCATATAGACTCCCTGATCACCTCCCTGTCATTGATCACCCCTCTGTAAGGCTCCATTCAGACGTCCGTATGTGTTTTACTGATCCACGGATCCATGGATCGGATCCGCAGAACACATACGGACGTCTGAATGCAGCCTTACAGGGGGGTGATCAATGGCAGGGGGGTGATCACCCCATATAGACTCCCTGATCACCCCCCTGTCTTTGATCACCCCCCTGTAAGGCTCCATTCAGACGTCCGTATGTGTTTTACTGATCCACGGATCCATGGATCGGATCCGCAGAACACATACGGACGTCTGAATGCAGCCTTACAGGGGGGTGATCAATGGCAGGGGGGTGATCACCCCATATAGACTCCCTGATCACCCCCCTGTCTTTGATCACCCCCCTGTAAAGCTCCATTCAGACGTCCGTATGTGTTTTACGGATCCATGGATCGGATCCGCAAAACACATACGGACGTCTGAATGGAGCCTTACAGGGGGGTGATCAATGACAGGGGTGTGATCACCCCATATAGACTCCCTGATCACCTCCCTGTCATTGATCACCCCCCTGTAAGGCTCCATTCAGACGTCCGTATGTGTTTTGCGGATCCGATCCATGGATCCGTGGATCCGCAAAACACGGACACCGCGGATCAGCAAAACACATATGGACGTCTGAATGGAGCCTTACAGGGGGGTGATCAATGACAGGTGGGTGATCACCCCATATACACTCCCTGATCACCCCCCTGTAAGGCTCCATTTAGACATTTTGTTTGGCACAAGTTAGCGGAAATTGATTTTTTTTTTCTTACAAAGTCTCATATTCCACTAACTTGTGTCAAAAAATAAAATCTCACATGAACTCACCATACCCCTCACGGAATCCAAATGCGTAAAAATTTTTAGGGGTGTCTTTATACTTATACCCATGCTGGGTGAGATAAATATCTTCAAAGGTCAAATGCCAACTTTGTATAAAAAAATGGGAAAAGTTGTCTTTTGCCGATATTTCTCTCACCCAGCATGGGTATATGTAAAATACCAGTAATGGATGAATCATGTCTGGTGGCTCCAAACCTACTGAATGGGTCCAACCAGACGTGACTCAAAAAAAGGGACACACTATAATAGGCGCCACTCCCAAGAGTATGAGGAAGATAAGTGTGGTGGAGAATACCCACCTTACACCGGATAATGGTGATAGTACACAGTGATCTCCTGAGAGGAGATTGGTGATTCTAAAGGTTAAAGTAAAGTACTCACTTCACAGGGGGGGTAGTCACAGGATAAAGCTCAAGACACCCGTGACCAACTGCCCCCCTAGCCAGGATCGCATGTTAGATGGTATCAATTGATGGCCGCCAAACGATAAGGCTTCTAATCAAATGCAGTTTATTGCAGTAAAACAATACAAGATATCCCAACGCGTTTCGGAGGTCTCACAACCCTCCTTCTTCAGGGGTATTGAGAAAAGAGTAGTAGATAAAGATAAACAAGAAACATATATATATATGAAAATAAAAATAAATAATAATAAGCACATATTCTATTTTGCACATATTCTGATCCATAAACAATCTGGTGTCCAGACAGGACAGGTGTAAAAATACCTATACTAAGAAATGTGGTTCCATTTAGGAATCAAACTATTCGGTGTTAGACTTATAGACAGCATCATGTATAGAAGCAAACATTTATTCCTCATCAAATTCTAGTTTAGAACAGACCAACAATCCAACTAAAAATAATTACTTGGTATTATAGACACTATACTGAGAAATCTAAAATTTACCTTCAGGGGTCCTTTAACAGAGGTCTCCAGTGCTTAAGGAGGAGATAGTCCCACTGTGTGTACTTCCCCTTTAATGGACGTTTAAATAGAATACACAAGCACATGGGGGTGGTGTCCCAGGGAAAGAAGGCCCGAAACCGGAAGTGGAAATTTTTCCCATGTCGGATCTACCAATGGGCCTGGGGACCGACTCCCCCCTATATAATACTAAATTATCTTGACCAGATGTCATAACCTTATCCTATATTCCGGCTATAATCAGAGGCCTAAAGTCAGCCGAATCGCAATGCGTTCCAGGGTGGAACGCACATCCACCTCCGGTAAGCGGCCTGTGATGTAACTTCCTGTGCGTTCCACAGTGGAACGCACAGCGCTCCCCGGCGCTTCCGGCGAGAACCTCAGTGCGTTCCACAGTGGAGCGCACCGCTTCCATCAGCGGGGATATCATTATCATCCAGTACTCCACTATGGAGCGGACACTTTGTAGTGGAGTACTGGATGATAATGATATCCCCGCTGATGGAAGCGGTGCGCTCCACTGTGGAACGCACTGAGGTTCTCGCCGGAAGCGCCGGGGAGCGCTGTGCGTTCCACTGTGGAACGCACAGGAAGTTACATCACAGGCCGCTTACCGGAGGTGGATGTGCGTTCCACCCTGGAACGCATTGCGATTCGGCTGACTTTAGGCCTCTGATTATAGCCGGAATATAGGATAAGGTTATGACATCTGGTCAAGATAATTTAGTATTATATAGGGGGGAGTCGGTCCCCAGGCCCATTGGTAGATCCGACATGGGAAAAATTTCCACTTCCGGTTTCGGGCCTTCTTTCCCTGGGACACCACCCCCATGTGCTTGTGTATTCTATTTAAACGTCCATTAAAGGGGAAGTACACACAGTGGGACTATCTCCTCCTTAAGCACTGGAGACCTCTGTTAAAGGACCCCTGAAGGTAAATTTTAGATTTCTCAGTATAGTGTCTATAATACCAAGTAATTATTTTTAGTTGGATTGTTGGTCTGTTCTAAACTAGAATTTGATGAGGAATAAATGTTTGCTTCTATACATGATGCTGTCTATAAGTCTAACACCGAATAGTTTGATTCCTAAATGGAACCACATTTCTTAGTATAGGTATTTTTACACCTGTCCTGTCTGGACACCAGATTGTTTATGGATCAGAATATGTGCAAAATAGAATATGTGCTTATTATTATTTATTTTTATTTTCATATATATATATGTTTCTTGTTTATCTTTATCTACTACTCTTTTCTCAATACCCCTGAAGAAGGAGGGTTGTGAGACCTCCGAAACGCGTTGGGATATCTTGTATTGTTTTACTGCAATAAACTGCATTTGATTAGAAGCCTTATCGTTTGGCGGCCATCAATTGATACCATCTAACATGCGATCCTGGCTAGGGGGGCAGTTGGTCACGGGTGTCTTGAGCTTTATCCTGTGACTACCCCCCCTGTGAAGTGAGTACTTTACTTTAACCTTTAGAATCACCAATCTCCTCTCAGGAGATCACTGTGTACTATCACCATTATCCGGTGTAAGGTGGGTATTCTCCACCACACTTATCTTCCTCATACTCTTGGGAGTGGCGCCTATTATAGTGTGTCCCTTTTTTTGAGTCACGTCTGGTTGGACCCATTCAGTAGGTTTGGAGCCACCAGACATGATTCATCCATTACTGGTATGTGTCTGTTGGGATTGAAATTTTTTTTTTTCATTTCCCTTTAACACTTGTGCTGCCTTCCCATAAAGAACTACCGAACGGCACGTAGACGGTGGTGCCATCTTATCTTACTTAATTTCACACTAACATCTTCTCCATCCCTCTGGCGCCTGTTCCCCAGGGCGTTTAACCCTGGTGGAATTACTCAACCTCTTTTTTCTCTTCTTCTATATGTAAAATGACACCCCAAAACACATTGCCCAACTTCTCCTAAGTACGGCGATACCACACGTGTGACACTTTTTTGCAGCCTAGGTGGGCAAAGGGGCCCACATTCCAAAGAGCACCTTTAGGATTTCACAGGGCATTTTTTACACATTTTGATTTCAAACTACTTCTCACACATTAGGGCCCCTAAAATGCCAGGGCAGTATAACTACCCCACAAGTGACCCCATTTTGGAAAGAAGACACCCCAAGGTATTTCGTGATGGGCATAGTGAGTTCATGGAAGATTTTATTTTTTGTCACAAGTTAGTGGAATATAAGACTTTGTAAGGAAAAAAAAAAAAAAGCATTATTTTCCGCTAACTTGTGACAAAAAATAAAAAGTTCTATGAACTCACTATGCCCATCAGCGAATACCTTAGGGTGTCTACTTTCCAAAATGGGGTCATTTGTGGGGGTTTTCTACTGTCTGGGCATTGTAGAACCTCGGGAAACATAACAGGTGCTCAGAAAGTCAGAGCTGCTTCAAAAAGCGGAAATTCACATTTTTGTCCCATAGTTTGTAAACGCTATAACTTTTACCCAAACAATTTTTTTTTTACCCAAACCATTTTTTTTTACCCAAACATTTTTTTTTTATCAGACATGTAAAACAATAAATTTAGAGAAAAATTTATATATAGATGTCGTTTAAAAAAAAAAAAATTACAACTGAAAGTGAAAAATTTCATTTTTTTGCTAAAATTTCATTATATTTTGATTAATAACAAAAAAAGTTAAAATGTCAACAGCAATGAAATACCACCAAATGAAAGCTCTATTAGTGAGAAGAAAAGGAGGTAAAATTAATTTGGTTGGTAAGTTGCATGACCGAGCAATAAACGGTAAAAGTAGTGTAGTGCAGAATTGTAAAAAGTGGTCTGGTCATTAAGGGTGTTTAAGCTAGAGGGGCTGAAGTGGTTAAAACTGTATACCGAACTATATATATATGTGTTTACTTACAGTTCCACCAAATACAAGTTCAATTGAAAATGCAAATGCAAATACAAATTGCAAATACAAATTGCAAGCATACAAACCAGATTCCATACAAATTGCATACAAACTACAAACTGCTCATACCAGATCATAAAAAATTGCATACTGCAAATCAAGTTGAGCAATTTGAGCATTTGAGCCACCATCTTAATCATACCGCTATTTTGTGATATCTTTTCAATACGTGTTATGTACATGGACTATCTGCTGCGGAGGCGGCAGTGTTATATGAAGAAAAGTTGAAGTTAATAAAGAAGTTATTTCAAGCATTTGGTGTGCTCTTTAAACCTACTGTTTCCATAGAACAGCGCTAGGGGAATTACAGAGCAATATACAGTCTAAAAGTCAGAGATACCAAAATTCTTCCAATGCCACAGCGCAAAAGGCAATTCATAGTGCTGCGCCTGCCACAGTGGAACTATTACCCTCAGAGGGCGAAGTGATAGCATTGCTTAACTTGCACAGTAAAGAGTGCATTAGAGCTGTGGAGCACCAGCATATACAGCCGCGCAGCAACTGTTCCCTGAGTGAGCAAGAAAAAACCTCAGCGGAGATACCATAAAGGCCATAGAACGTGTGCATTAGTCAAACTGCAGCCGACTCTTAAAGTGGCAGAACGGCAAAGGCAAGATAGTCAGAGAAAGAGCGCCAACCCTCCTGCGATCCCTAGAGAGAGAAAGAGACTCATGGTGGGAGGCAGGCCAAAGTCCAGAGCTAGAGTGCCTGCACCGCTATCCACGGAGAGACCACGTACTGCAGCCAGCTAGTTTCCCACCACTAGGCCCAAAGCCTGCAGCAGCGTATCCAAGCCAGCGCATCGCAAGTCAGCACAAAGCATCGCAAGTCAGCACAGAGCATCGCAAGTCTGCACAGAGCATCGCAAGTCATCACAGAGCATCGCAAGTCATCACAGAGCATTGCAAGTCATCACAGAGCATCGCAAGTCAGAGCAGGCATCGCATCATATCAAGAAAAAACACGTCTCCCTTAAGATTGACATTTGTTCCTGCTCTTCAGAATAAGGTCAGAGCTTTTCTTTTATTACTTATCATTGCATATAGGCTTTGGCATAAAGAGACATTTGTTGTGTTCAGAAATAAGAGACTTTAAATAAAAACAAAGGACAGTTTGTAGTACACGGACTCTAAAGCATTTAAAGTGAAAGTCATTTATTGCCTGCATTTATCGCTGTTGTATTTAAAGTGACAGTCATTTATTTCTGCATTTGTCAATATTGCATTTAAAGTGAAAGGATTCTTAATATTCGTATTGATTGTCAGTATTGCATTTAAAGTAAAATGTCTGAACCTAGTATTACCATGCCACTGTTAGAGGATGCAAAGATATATAGAGTAGAAGTTGAAGAGCAAGGGAACCTATCTGAGGTAGAAGAGTCTGATGCAGCATTAGTCTTGCCTCAAACAAGGAGCAAGAAGCAGCACTGAATGTATGATAAATGGATAAATGGAAATTATAGCAAAAAAGTATAAAAGAGAACTTGAGTAGAGTTGAGCGGACACCTGGATGTTCGGGTTCGACTGAACTTCACAAAAAAGTTTGAGTTCAAGACCCAAACTTGACCCCGAACCCTATTGAAGTCAATTGGGACCCAAACTTTTGAATACTAAAATGGCTGTAAAAATAGAAAAAGGGGCTAGAGGGCTGCAAATGGCATCAAAATGTGGTTAAGAGCATGGCAAGTGCTCTGCAAACAAATGTGGATAGGGAAATGACTTCAAATAACATAAAATACGTAAAAATTAAAAATAATATTCTTTATCTAAGAGGGCGAGGTCCATATGGAGTTGGAGGTTGAGGAGGAGGTGGATGTGGCGGTGTAGGTGGAAGCGGCGGTGGAGGAGGAGGAGGTAGCCTACACTGCCTTTTGGTTTTATATTTTTTTTAATTAGGGTACACCCCAAAACATTGGGAAATATAACCTGTGATAACCCCCTCCAGTTGTGCTAAACACAAGTTCAGACAATACAATGTCTGCAGGGCAGGCCAGCACCTCCAAGGCGTAAAGGGTAAGCTCAGGCCATGTGCCTAATTTGGAGACCCAGAAGTTGAAGGGGGCAGACCCATCATTCACTACGTGTAGGCGTGTACACACATACTGCTCCACCATGTCGCACGTCCCCGTGATGTCCACAATTGGATATCTTCTCTATCAACTTTCGATGTTCTTTTATACGCCTACCATGGTGATCATGGGTGGCGGAGAATCAGGGTTTCAGGCTGGAGAGGGAGCCTGAGAAAGGGATATCACATCCTAGGGAGGTCAATGAATGAAATTAAATGCAATCGAGCGGAAATGTGGGACAAAGTATTGAAGCATAAGCTTCCAAGTAAAGGAGGGGGACCGCGGCAATTACCCACTCCCGACTCGGGGAGGTAGTGACGATAAGTAACAATACAGCACTCTTAAGATGCCGTGCTATTGGAATGATTAATAAAAAATTACAGTGAATGTCACTGGGGTATTTTGGATTTGGAAACGTTAGCCAGGAGAGGCCCTGCTGCCGCTTTGTTGACTCTAGATAAACCACCATCGATTTGGATATCTTCTCTATCAACTTTCGATGTTCTTTTCTGAGCCTACCATGTTGATCACGGTTATCGGCGAATCAGGGTTCCACGCCAGAGAGGGAGAGTGAGAAAGGGAGACCTCATCCAAGGGAGGTCAATGGCTGCAATGGGATAAAGCGGAAAGGTGGGACAAGTTATTAAAGCAAAAGGATCGAATAAAAGGGCCAATTAAAGACAAATTTTAGAAATTTAAGTCCCTGTCACCTATGCAGAGCAGGGGTTTTTCTTCGCCAGAAATGGGTTAATGTCACCCACCAATGGAACAGATTATTTTTAAAAATTTTGTTCACTGTCATCTATGCAGAGCAGGGGTTTATTCACGGCAAATATTGTAAAATGTCACCCAAGAATGTAACAGAAAAATTTGTGAAATTTATTAACCTGTCTACTAGGTAGAGCAGGGGTCTATCACAGCCAAAAATTGTTGATTTTCACCCGAAAATGTAACAGACAAATTGGTGATTTTTTTTTACCTGTCTACTAGGTATAGCAGTGGTATATCACACCCAAAAATTTGTGAATTTCACCCGAAAATGTAACAGACAAATTAGTGATTTTGTTTTACATGTCTACTAGGTATAGCAGTGGTATATCAAACCCCAAAATTGGTAAATTTCACCTGAAAATGTAACAGACAAATTAGTGATTTTTTTTTACCTGTCTACTAGGTATAGCAGTGGTATATCACACCCAAAAATTGGTGAATTTCCCCCCGAAAATATAACAGACAAATTAGTGATTTTGTTTTACATGTCTACTAGGTATAGCAATGGTATATCACACCCAAAAATTGGTGAATTTCACCCGGAAATTTAACAGACAAATTAGTGAAATTACATAAAATAAAATACGCACAAATAATAAATAAAAAAAACTTGATTTATGAGGTGGAGGTCCATATGGAGTAGGAGTTTGAGGAGGCGGTGGACGTAGTAGGAGTTTGAGGAGGCGGTTGGACGTAGTAGGAGTTTGAGGAGGCGGTTGGAAGCAGCGGTGGAGGAGGACGAGGTAGCCAACACTGGTTTTTGGTTTTAATTATAATTTTTTTAATTAGCGTACACTCCAAAAGAGTGTGAAATATCCAAAATACAAGAATGAGCAATTGCGCTGTAGTATAATTTTGGCTGGTTAAGGCCGGTATACATGTCTATTCTGCACAAGGTACAGACAAGTCCTGTGGGATCCATGCCTGGTTCATTTTAATGAACGTGAGCTTGTCCACATTGGCTGTGGACAGGCGGCTGCGCTTGTCTGTGATAACACCCCCTGCCATGCCCAGTCATTGGTGATAAAGTGGTGCTGTTCCGCAGAGTGACTCACCCGTGCATGCTGCAGCTGAAACTCCACTATCACCTGCTGCTGCTCGCAGCATGTGCAAGGTGGAGTTCCACCTTGTGGGCATGTCGCATATAAGGTGGTGAGCGGGAAGGCCCAAAGTTACGCTGCAGCGCTGACAGGTGAGCAGCAGCAGCAGCAGCGTGAGAACGCCGAAAGCGCGCACGGACGGACCACATTTTATGCAGCAGCTCTGACATATCGGGGTAATTTTTAAGGAATCTCTGCACCACGAAATTCAGCACATGCGCCAGGCAAGGGATGTGCGTCAAACCAGCTAGTCCCAGAGCTTCTACGAGATTTTGCCCATTATCGCACACCACCACGCTGGGCTTGAGGGGCCCACTGGCACCAACCACTCATCGGTCTGTTGTTCAAGGCCCGTCCACAGCTCCTGCGCAGTGTGGGGTTTGTCCCCCAAACATAGATACGTTTTAAAACTGCCTGCTGTCGTTTACCCCTGGCTGTGCTGAAGTTGGTGGTGAAGGTGTTACGCTGACCAGATGAGGAGCCGGTAGAGGATGAGGAAGCAGAGTAGGAGGCAACAGGAGGCAAACTGAAGCGCCCTGCAATCCTCGGTGGTGGAAGCACATGCGCCAAACTGCTATCCGCCTCAGGCCCAGCTGCCAATGCATTTACCCAGTGTACTGTTATGGAGATATAACGTCCCTGACAGTGCTTACTGGTCCACGTATCCGTAGTGAGGTGCACCTTCTCACAGATAGCGTTGCGCAGTACACACCTGATTTTGTCCCCCACTTGGTTGTGCAGGGAAGAGATGGCACGCCTGGAAAAGTAGTGGCGGCTGGACACAACATACTGTGGGACAGCCACCGCCATAAGGCTTTTAAAACTCTCCGTCTCCACCAGACGGAATTACATCATTTCAAAGGCCAGTCATTTTGAAATGCTGGCATTCAGGGACAGGGATCGCGGGTGAGTACTTCCTCTTCCGCTCCAGTGTTTGGGAGATGGAGAGCTGAATGCTTCTGTGGGACATTGTGGAGATGCTTGGTGACCCAAATGGTGGTATTGCTGGCAGATCCTCTATTTGCAGGGTGGCAGGTGACACTGTTACTCCAGAGGTGGATGAAGAGGCCGAGACTGCAGCAGAAGAGGAAGCAGGAGGAGCCAGAGACCTTTCTTGGTTTTTGAGGTGTCTACTCCACTGCAGCTTGTGCTTTGCAGTTAGATGTCATGCAGGTTGTGCTCAGGTTGAGAACGTTTATGCCTCGCTTCAGGCTGTGATTGCACAGCGTGCAAACCACTTGTGTCTTGTCGTCAGCACATTGTCTAAAGAACTGCCATGACAGGGAACTCCTTGGAGCTGGCTTTGGTGTGCTCGGTCCCTTGCCGCGGTGGTCAGTAGCAGGCGTACTGTTTAGGGGATGGCCACTCCACTTTTGCACCCTGCTCCCTTTTCTGCTGTGCTGGTGGCTCTGTGCGACCACCGCCTCTTCCTCCGAACTATACAGGTCACTCGCATGACCTTAATTCCATGTGGGGTCGAGGACCTCATCGTCCTCCACATTATATTCCACCCAGTCTTTACCCCTGCCCTCCTTGTCGCTCTGCACACTTTCGAAAGCCCCAGCAGTTGGCACCTGTGTTTCATCATCATCCGAGACGTGCTGCGATGGTCCTTCCATGTACTCATCTTGAAAGATAAGTGGTTGGGCATCGGTGCACTCAATCTCTTCCACTTCTGGGGCAGGGCTAGGTGGATTGCCCTGGGAAATCCTGCTAACAGAGTCATCAAAAAGCAGAAGAGACTGCTGCATGACTTGGGGCTCAGACTGCTTGGCTGTTTTGCAAGGGGGTGAGGTGAAAGACTGATGGACATCGGCTGCAGGTGCCAACTCTGATCTTTCAGCAGGAGACTGGGTGGGAGACAATGTGAAGGAACTGGAGGCACTATCAGCAACCCAATCTACTATTGCCTGTACTTGTTCTGGCCTCACCATTCATAGAGCCGCATTAGGCCCGACCAAATACCGCTACAGGTTCTGTCGCCTACTCGCACCTGAGGAAGGTGTTTCACTTGTGCGTGTAGCTGGCACAGATTGACCACGTCTGCTCCCTGCAACAGGAGCTCCACCAGCAGAACCACAACCTGGGCCACATCCCATTTTTGACGCTCTGCTCATATTTCTCAAATTTAGGATCTTGCCCTAAATGGGTGTTTTTTTTATAGCAGAATAGAACAGTATCTAAATGGTGTATCTCACACGTACAGATGTAGACTAGGCTGCAATTTAAGATTTCTTCCCAAAATGGGTGTCTTATTAATAGCAGAATAGAACCACAGTATGTAAATGGTGTAGCTCACACGTACAGATGCAGACTAGGCCGCAATTAAAGATTTTTGCCCCAAATGGGTGTTTTATTAATAGCAGAATAGAACCACAGTATCTAAAGGTTGTATCTAACAATGACATATGCAGCAAAGGCTGCAGAATTCGTTTTTTTTTGCCTAAAATGGGTGTTTTTCTAATAGCAGAATAGAACCACAGTATGTAAAGGGTGTATCTCACAATGACAGATGCAGCAAGGGCTGCAATATCAATTATTTTGCCCAAAAAGGGTGTTTTTTTACTAACAGAAGTATTTCAAACTTGTTTTTAGCAATCACAGATGCTGCAATATTAAGTATTTTGCCCAAAAAGGGTGTTTTTTTTACTAACAGAATATGACAGCAGTATATAACGCATGAATTTCACATGTTCAGATGCAGCAAGGCTGTAAAATTGTGTATTTTGCCCAAAAAGGGTGTTTTTTAAAACCCAGAAAATTATAGCTGTATTTCTAGCTTAAATTGCACACTGACTAATGCTGCAAAGGCACTAGATGTATGATATTGCCAAAAAAGGGTGTTTTTTTAAAACCAGATTATTATTGCAGTATTTCAAGCTTGGATTTGAATGTCACAAAAGCACATATGCAGTGCTGGTGCACTGAGCTTGCATAAATGGCCACCGCCGCCCACCTAACTAACAGACGGATAAAAGTTATTTTTCTCTGTCACTGGGCTCAGGGCAGGGTAAAAAGATTGTGCACTGCACCCAGACAACTAAATCTATGTAGATCACTGAGTTCAATTGGAGTTCTGAATAAAGATTCTGTCCTATTCTCTCCCTCACAGCAGCAGAATCCTATCCCTACACTAAGCACAGCAGAGTGACGTGCAGCGCTACGTGACTCCAGCTTATATAGAGGCTGGGTCACATGCTGCACTGGCCAATCGCAGCCATGCCATTAGTAGGCATGGCTATGATGGCTTCTAAGGGCACACAGTTCAACGCTTGTTGATTGGCTGCTCTGTAGCCTTTCAAAAAGCGCTAAGAAATCGCCAAACACCGAACTGGAACTTTTACAGGAATGTTTGGGTCCGGAGTCCAAAAATCCTAAAGTTCAGTACGACTAATAAGTTCGGGTTCGCTCAACCCTACTTATTAGTCATCATGTCTGATCAGTCAAGCAAAGCAAGTTTCAGAGCTCTGGATGCTGGCTTCATCCCTTTCCATGATACAACCCTGTTAAGGAATTTTGGGAGGTTCATGTTCCGCCAATGGTGGGAGGGGCAGCCACTAAACTAGATAGCTACTGCCGCCACTAGGAGGAGCTCACTGCATACAGATGTTTAGAGCTCACAATAATAGTCATTAAATCAGTATAACATGAACTCCCACTAGTCAGAATTCTATATTTTTCCCAAGTCAAAAAGCCAGAGCTACCCTATACAGATAAATTATAAATTAATAAAAAACTAACAAAATGACGGGTGTTAACCCCTTCAGGACACAGCCAGTTTTCACCTTAAAGACCAGGCAGAGTTTTGCAAAATTGACAGGTGTCATTTTATACGATAATAACTCTGTAATGCGTTTACTTATCCAAGCCATTCTGAGATTGTTTTCTTTTGACACATTGTACTTCATAATAGTGGTAAATTTGAGTTGATATGTTTCACCTTTACTTATAAAAAAAAATACAAAATGTACCAAATATTTTGAAAAATTCACAGTTTTCAAAATTTGAATTTCTCTGCTTTTAAGACAGAAAATAATTATTACTAAACATTCCCCATATTTTATTTTTGTCATTTTTTTGAAGAACCAATTCAGGTTTAAAGTCAGTTTGTGGGGCTTAGGGTACTTTCACACTAGCATTTTTGTTTTTCAGTATTAAGGTCTGTCACAGGGGCTCAATACCGGAAAAAAACTGATCAGTTTTATCCTAATTAGAGTTGAGCGAACACCTGGATGTTCGGGTTCGAGAAGTTCGGCCGAACTTCCCGGAAATGTTCGGGTTCGGGATCCGAACCCCACCCGGACTTCGTCCCGAACCCGAACCCCATTGAAGTCAATGGGGACCCGAACTTTTCGGCACTAAAAAGGCTGTAAAACAGCCCAGGAAAGAGCTAGAGGGCTGCAAAAGGCAGCAAAATGTAGTTAAATACCCTGCAAACAAATGTGGATAGGGAAATGAATTAAAATAAAAATAAATAAAAATGAACAAATATCAATTGGAGAGAGGTCCCATAGCAGAGAATCAGGCTTCATGTCAGCAGAGAATCAGGCTTCATGTCATAGCAGAGAATCAGGCTTCTCGTCAGCCAAAACTGGAACAGTCCATTGTCATATATTTAGGCCCCGGCACCCAGACAGAGGAGAGAGGTCCCATAGCAGAGATTCAGGCTTCATGTCAGCAGAGAATCAGTCTTCATGTCATAGCAGAGAATCAGGCTTCACGTCACACAAAACTGAAACAGTCCATTGTCAGATATTTAGGCCCCGACACTCAGACAGAGGAGAGAGGTCCCATAGCAGAGATTCAGGCTTCATGTCATAGCAGAGAATCAGGCTTCATGTCAGCCAAAATTGCAACAGTCCATTGTCAGGTATTTAGGTCCCGGCACCCAGACAGAGGAGAGAGGTCCCATAACAGAGATTCAGGCTTCATGTCAGCAGAGAATCAGTCTTCATGTCATAGCAGAGAATCAGGCTTCACGTCAGCCAAAACTGGAACAGTTCATTGTCAGATATTTAGGCCCCGGCACCCAGACAGAGGAGAGAGGTCCCATAGCAGAGATTCAGGCTTCATGTCATAGCAGAGATTTAGGCTTCACGTCACCCAAAACTGGAACAGTCCATTGTCAGATATTTTGGCCCCGGCACCCAGACAGAGGAGAGAGGTCCCATAGCAGAGATTCAGGCTTCATGTCATAGCAGAGAATCATGCTTCACGACACCCAACACTGGTACAGGCCACTGTCAGATATTTTTAGGCCCCGGCACCCAGACAGAGGAGAGGTTCATTCAACTTTGGGTTGCCCCGCAATATAATGGTAAAATGAAAATAAAAATAGGATTGAATGAGGAAGTGCCCTGGAGTACAATAATATATGGGTAAGAGGAGGTAGTTAATGTCTAATCTGCACAAGGGATGGACAGGTCCTGTGGGATCCATGCCTGGTTCATTTTCATGAACGTCAGCTTGTCCACATTGGCTGTAGACAGGCGGCTGCATTTGTCTGTAATGACGCCCCCTGCCGTGCTGAATACACGTTCAGACAAAACGCTGGCCGCCGGGCAGGCCAGCACCTCCAAGGCATAAAAGGCTAGCTCTGGCCACGTGGACAATTTGGAGACCAAGAAGTTGAATGGGGCCGAACCATCAGTCAGTATGTGGAGGGGTGTGCACACGTACTGTTCCACCATGTTAGGGTCCATTCACACATCCGTTGTTTCTTTCCTGATCTGTTCCGTTTTTTGCGGAACAGATCTGGACCCATTCATTTTCAAAGGGTCCTGAAAAAAATCGGACAGCACAATGTCAGATTTTTTTTCAGGACCCATTGAAAATGAATGGGTCCAGATCTGGTCCAGATCTGTTCCGCAAAAAACTGAACAGATCAGGAAAGAAACAACGGACGTGTGAATGGACCCTTAGTGAAATGTTGCCTCCTGCTAACACGTTCCGTATCAGGTGGTGGTGCAGTTAGCTGTGGCGTGTCTTTTCCACATCTCTGCCATGCTAACCCTGCCCTCAGAGGAGCTGGCCGTGACACAGCTGCCTTGGCGACCTCTTGCTCCTCCTCTGCCTTCGCCTTGAGCTTCCACTTGTTCCCCTGCGACATTTGGGAATGCTCTCAGTAGCGCGTCTACCAATGTGCGCTTGTACTCGCGCATATTCCTATCATGCTCCAGTGCAAGAAGTAAGGTGGGCACATTGTCTTTGTACCGTGGATCCAGCAGGGTGGCAACCCAGTAGTCCGCACACGTTAAAATGTGGGCAACTCTGCTGTCGTTGCGCAGGCACTGCAGCATGTAGTCGCTCATGTGTGCCAGGCTGCCCAGAGGTAAGGACAAGCTGTCCTCTGTGGGAGGCGTATCGTCATCGTCCTGCGTTTCCCCCCAGCCATGCACCAGTGATGGGCCCGAGCTGCGTTGGGTGCCACCCAGCTGTGAACATGCTTCATCCTCATCCTCCTCGTCCTCCAGTAGTGGGCCTTGGCTGGCCACATTTGTACCTGGCCTCTGCTGTTGCAAAAAACTCCCTCTGAGTCACTTCGAAGAGACTGGCCTGAAAGTGCTAAAAATGACCCCTCTTCCTCCTCCTCCTGGGCCACCTCCTCTTCCATCATCGCCCTAAGTGTTTTCTCAAGGAGACATAAAAGTGGTATTGTAACGCTGATAATGGCGTCATCGCCACTGGCCATGTTGGTGGAGTACTCGAAACAGCGCAACAGGGCACACAGGTCTCGCATGGAGGCCCAGTCATTGGTGGTGAAGTGGTGCTGAACTGCAGCTGAAACTCCACTATGGCCTGCTGCTGCTCGCACAGTCTGTCCAGCATGTGCAAGGTGGAGTTCCACCTGGTGGGCACGTCGCATATGAGGCGGTGAGTGGGAAGGCCGAAGTTACGCTGTAGCGCAGACAGGCGAGCAGCGGCAGGATGTGAGCGCCGGAAGTGCGAACAGACGGCCCGCACTTTATGCAGCAGCTCTGACATGTCGGGGTAGTTCTGCACCACCAAATTCACCACATGCGCCAGGCAAGGGATGTGCGTCAAACCGTCTAGTCCCAGAGCTGCAACGAGATTTTGCCTATTATTGCACACCACCAGGCCGGGCTTGAGGCTCACCGGCAGAAACCACTTGTCGGTCTGTTGTTCTATACTCCGCCACAACTCCTGTGCGGTGTAGGGCCTGTCCCCCAAACATATGAGTTTCAGAATGGCCTGCTGACGTTTACCCCTGGCTGTGCTGAAGTTGGTGGTGAAGGTGTGTGGCTGACTGGATGAGCAGGTGGAAGAAGAGGAGGAGGAAGCCGAGTAGGAGGAGGAGGCAAAGAATGTTGCCCTGCGATCCTTGGTGGCGGAAGGACGTGCGCCAAACAGCTCTCCGCCTTGGGCCCAGCCGCCACTACATTTACCCAGTGTGCAGTTAGGGAGATATAGCGTCCCTGGCTGTGCTTACTGGTCCACGTATCTGTGGTTAGGCGGACCTTGCCACAGATGGCGTTGCGCAGTGCACACTTGATTTTATCGGATACTTGGTTGTGCAGGGAAGGCATGGCTCTCTTGGAGAAGTAGTGGCGGCTGGGAACAACATACTGTGGGACAGCAAGCGACATGAGCTGTTTGAAGCTGTCTGTGTCCACCAGCCTGAATGACAGCATTTCATAGGCCAGTAGTTTAGAAATGCTGGCATTCAGGGCCAGTGAACGAGGGTGGCTAAGTGGGAATTTACGCTTTCTCTGAAATGTTTGTGAGATGGAGAGCTGAACGCTGCCGTGTGACATGGTTGAGATGCTTGGTGACGGAGGTGGTGGTGTTGGTGGTACATCCCCTTTTTGCTGGGCGGCAGGTGCCAACGTTCCTCCAGAGGCGGAGGAAGAGGCCGAGGCGGCAGCAGCAGAAGAGGTAGCAGGGGGAGCCTGAGTGAGTTCCTTGTTTTTAAGGTGTTTACTCCACTGCAGTTCATGCTTTGCATGCAGGTGCCTGGTCATGCAGGTTGTGCTAAGGTTCAGAACGTTAATGCCTCGCTTCAGGCTCTGATGGCACAGCGTGCAAACCACTCGGGTCTTGTCGTAAGCACATTGCTTGAAGAAGTGCCATGCCAGGGAACTCCTTGAAGCTGCCTTTGGGGTGCTCGGTCCCAGATGGCGGCGATCAGTAGCAGGCGGAGTCTCTTGGCAGGTGTTCTGCTTTTGCCCACTGCTCCCTCTTTTGCTACGCTGTTGGCTCGGTCTCACCACTGCCTCTTCCTCCGAACTGTGAAAGTCAGTGGCACGACCTTCATTCCATGTGTTGTCTAGGACCTCATCGTCCCTTGCATCGTCTTCCACCCAGTCTTCCTCCCTGACATCCTGTTCAGTCTGCACACTGCAAAAAGACGCAGCAGTTGGCACCTGTGTTTCGTCATCATCAGAGACGTGCTGAGGTGGTATTCCCATGTCCTCATCATCAGGAAACATAAGTGGTTGTGCGTCAGTGCATTCTATGTCTTCCACCGCTGGGGAAGGGCTAGGTGGATGCCCTTGGGAAACCCTGCCAGCAGAGTCTTCAAACAGCATAAGAGACTGCTGCATAACTTGAGGCTCAGACAGTTTCCCTGATATGCATGGGGGTGATGTGGCAGACTGATGGGCTTGGTTTTCAGACGCCATCTGTGCGCTTTCTGCAGAAGACTGGGTGGGAGATAATGTGAATGTGCTGGATCCACTGTCGGCCACCCAATTGACTAATGCCTGTACCTGCTCAGGCCTTACCATCCTTAGAACGGCATTGGGCCCCATCAAATATCGCTGTAAATTCTGGTGGCTACTGGGACCTGAGGTAGTTGGTTCACTACGGCATGTGGCTGTGGCAGAACGGCCACGTCCTCTCCCAGCACCAGAGGGTCCACTAACACCACCACGACCATGTCCGCGTCCGCGTCCCTTACTAGATGTTTTCCTCATTGTTACTGTTCACCACAATAAGAAAAAAATTATTTGGCCCAATGTGTTGAATTCAAATTCAGGCCTTTTTTTACAGACACCTAACACTATCTGGCTATCTATTTAGGTACCGTATTACGCTAATACAGGCACAGCAGTAACGACAGATTTAGCTGAATATAAATTGTAGGCCTAGTATTTAGGCCCAGGATGACAGGTATACGTTTACGGACTGAATTAGGCTTGGAAATGCACGGTAGCGTGTGTGTGAAGTTATTAAGAATGACCCTATCAGCACCTTCAATCTAATATACCCTTTTATGGATAGATTTAAAGTAGGCCTGATACAGCAGAAACCACTGATTTAGGGAATTGCTAAGTTGGGAATTGTATTTCAACCCAGAACAAAAACTGTGCTTTGGCAGACACTAAATGAATTGACCAGCCTCAGCAATAAACACAGATTTAGCTGAATATAAATTTTAGGCCTATTATTTAGGCGCTGGATGACAGGTATACGTTTACGGACAGAATTAGACTTGGAAATGCATGGTAGCGTGTGAAGTTATTGAGGATGACACTATCCGCACCTTCAATCTAATATACCCTTTTATGGATAGATTTAAAGTTGGCCTGA
This sequence comes from Bufo gargarizans, assembly GCF_014858855.1. Taxonomy (NCBI): domain Eukaryota; kingdom Metazoa; phylum Chordata; class Amphibia; order Anura; family Bufonidae; genus Bufo; species Bufo gargarizans. The sequence goes on along the minus strand of NC_058085.1, from coordinate 320,714,685 downwards.
TACAGCAGAAACAACTGATTTAGGGAATTGCAAAGTTGGGAATTGTATTTCAACCCAGAACAAAAACTGTGCTTTGGCGGACACTAAATGAATTGACCAGCCACAGCAATAACCACAGATTTAGCTGAATATAAATTTTAGGCCTATTATTTAGGCGCTGGGTGACAGGTATACGTTTACGGACAGAATTAAACTTGGAAATGCACGGTAGCGTGTGAAGTTATTGAGGATGACACTATCCGCACCTTAAATCTAATATACCCTTTTATGGATCGATTTAAACTTGGCCTATACAGCAGAAACCACTGATTTAGGGAATTGCTAGGTTGGGAATTGTATTTCAACCCTGAACAAAAACATATCCTTTGCCAGACAGCAGACAGTATTACAATTGGCTGGCCACAGCTGAAACACCAGATTTAGGGTACTGCTATTTTGGCAATTGTATTTCACCCCTCAATAAAATAGCAAGCACAGCCAAGCCCCTGATGTAGGATATAGCAAAAAAATAACCACACTATTGATGGTTAAATGGACTTGGTGGCAGCTTGTGCTGGCGCACCACAAGACACAAAATGGCCGCCGATCACCCAGCCTAAAAACAGTGAGCAATTAAATAGCAGCAGTTCAATGATCCACAGCTGTAGATCGATCTCTGAATTAAGTGTTTTTGCTGAGTTAATCACTGCCTAATCTCGCCCTAACAGCAGCTGCAACATCTCCCTACACTGATCAGAGCAGAGTGACATGCGGCGCTACGTGACTCCAGCTTAAATAGAGGCTGGGTCACATGCTGCACTAGCCAATCACAGCCATGCCAATAGTAGGCATGGTTGTGATGGCCTCTTGGGGCAAGTAGTATGACGCTTGTTGATTGGCTGCTTTGCAGCCTTTCAAAAAGCGCCAAGAAAGCGACGAACACCGAACCCGAACTTTTAAGAAAATTTTCGGGTTCTGGTCCGTTTCACGGACACCCCAAAATTCGGTACGAACCCGAACTATACAGTTCGGGTTCGCTCATCCCTAATCCTAATGCATTCTGAATGGAGAGAATTCCGTTCAGTATGCATCAGGATGCATCAGTTCAGTCCCTCTTATGTTTTTTGGTCTGAGAAAATACTGCAGCATGCAGCAGTTTTCTCTCCGGCCAAAAATCCTGAACACTTGCCGGCATTCATTTCCATTGAAATGCATTAGTGCCGGATCCGGCCCCAAGTGTTTAGGCAAAATGGATCCTGTTTTGCGGTCTGCAAATGAGAAAAAATGAGAAAAAAATAAATACCAGATCCGGGTCCGTCTCACAAATGCAACCGTTTGCGTCCGGATTGCTGGATCCGGCAGGCAGTTCCGATGATGGAACTGCCTGCCGGAATCCTCTGCCACAAGTGTGAAAGTACCCTAACATAACAGAAGCCATCCATAAATGACACCATTTTAGAAACTACATACCTCAAGTTATTCAAAACTGATTTTATTAACTTTTAACCCTTTAGGTGTTCCACAAGAGTTGAAGGAACATTGAGATGAAATTTCTAAATTTAATTTTTTTTGCAGATCTTCCGTTTTAATCCATTTTTCTTGCAACACAGCAAGTGTTAACAGCCAAACAAACCTCAGTATTTATTACCCTGATTCTGCAGTTTACATAAGCATGTTTGGTCGTAAACTGTTGAATGGGCATGCAGCAGAGTTTGAAGGGGAAGGACCGCCATATTTGGAGGGAAGATTTTACTGAAATTGTTTTTGGGTTCCATGTCAGATATGAAGAGACCCTGAGATACCTCTATAGCACAAACTCCCAAAAAGTGACCCAATTTTGGGAACTACACCCTCCAAGTAATATTTCAAGGAGTGTAGTAAGCACATTGGCCCAATAGACATTCTGTAGCAATAAAAAACACTTGGCTCTGAAAATAGAAAAAAATTACATATTTTACAAGAAAATGTTGGATTAGACCAAAATTTTTCATTTTTACAAGGGGTAACATCAGAAAATGCATACCACAATTTGTTACCCATTTTCTCCTGAATATGGCAGCACCCCATATGTGGTTGTAAACTGCTGTATGGGTGCACTGCAGTGTACCGTAAGGGAAAAAGTAATAAATGGTTTTTGGAGGGCAAGCAATAATTCAAGGGATGTAGTGAGCACATTGGCCCAACAGATGTTTTATAGAATTTAGAAACACTTGGCCGTGAAAATGAAAAATGTCATATTTTACAAGAAAATGTTGCTTTAGAAGAAAAATGTTGCAGAAGAAAATGCACCCCACAATTTGTTACCCACTTTCTCCTAAATACAGGAACACCCCATATGTGGTTGTAAACTGCTGTATGCACACGCTGCAGGGCTCAGAAGGGAAGGAGCTCCATATGGTGTTTGGAGGGCAGATTTTGCTAGAATAGTTTTTGGGTGCTATGTCACATTTGACAAGACTCTGAAGTCCCCCTATAGTGGAAACCCCCCCAAAATGACTACATTTTGGAAAATACACTCCTCAAGGAATATTTTAAGGGGTGTAGTGACCACTTTGGCCTAACAGGTGTTTCATTGAATTTAGAAACTTTTGGCAGTGAAAATGAAAAATTTAACTGTTGTTAGTAAAATGTTGGTTTAGCCTAGAGTTTTTATTTTCACAAGGGGTAAAAGGAGAAAATCCCTCCAATGTGTTACCTATTATTTCCTGAATATGGCAACATCCCAAAGGTGTTTGAAAACTGCTGTTTGGGCACACTACAGGGTTCAGAAGAGTAAAAGCACCATTTGCATTTGAGACCTAGTTTGGTGATTTACTGTATTTTGCACTGGCCGACAACTGCAGAGACTCTGAGGTTAAATTAAAAATAAGAAATCCCCCAATAAGTGACCCCATTTTAGAAAACACACTCCTCACAGTATTTACCAATGGGTGTAGTGACTATTTTGACCCCACAGGTATTTAGCAAAAATTAATTCCTAAAAGATTGCGATTTTCAGTGCCCAATATGTTGTGCCCATCGTGTGCCAGTATGCAAAGTCAGCCCTCGTATTATTATGCTGTGCTTCCTGGTTTTATAAACACCCTACATGTGGCCCTAGTCTTTTGCCTGAATGTATAAGAGGGCTCAGGAGTATAAGAGCACCATGTGCATTTTGAGGCACAATGTGGGGATTCACATTACTTGTGCTGACAACTGTAGAGTCTCTAGGGTGAAATAATAAGTGAAAAGTGAGAAGTGACTCCATTTTGGAAACTATACTCCTCAAAGTATTTATTAAGGTGTGAAGTGAGCATCTTGACTCTACTTGTATTTTGCATAAATAATGCACAATGGACCGTAGAAGTGAAAATTGCAAGTTTTCCCACAGATATGGCATTTCAGTGCCCAATATGCTGTGCCCAGCTGGTGCCATCTGAGACAATCCATGTCTAGCTGGACCAGCAGTAAAGGCAGAGTGTGTGGAAAGGTGCCCATGCCCGCCTGGAGAAGCATGACAGCGGGAGGCACGGACCATCAACGTAACATTCAAATTCAGACAACCCCTGATGAGAAAAGCTTAACAAAATGTATGTCTGTCCTGCTGTATCCAGCCACTAACTGGTGCTGTCAGCAGTTTAGCATGGTCAAAACTGCTGGCAGAATTCTTAAATAAAGGTGTAGTACATGTTGCACCCTATGATGACTGTGCATTTACCTGGGACATTTAATATTGAGAAACCTTGTATTTACATTGTTTAAAGCTAGTTTCACATTTGGTTACAGGTTTCATACAGAGAACAGCCTGAGGAGCTCTATCGATCTGGCATAACTGTACATTACCGCAATGCCCACCAGCTCCATTGACTATAATGGGATCTGCTGGAGAAGCGGTCACTATCTGGCAAGTGTGTCAGGATTTGGATGGAGCAAAAACAATGCAAGCATACTGCTACATATTTGCTGGGTAGCGGCCGGATTTTCGCAGGATCCCATTATAGTCAATGGGGCTGGTGGGCATTGTGGTAACATCTGGCTATGCCAGATCCAGAGAGCTCCGGTGAAAAAAGCCTTACTTATCCAAATGAGTCCTTTAAGACACTACTTATCATAATGCAGGCAGAAAAATCAGCAAAATAAAGCTCTGGATGTGACTGGAGTATCTAACAGTAAACATGTTACCTTTATTGCAACCTATTGAAACTATTATTTCACTTTATAATAAATCACAGTAGAAAATGGAGTTGACTCTGCGTCTGCAATTCTCTGGTGTCTTGACAGTGTGGCTCTGTATCTCTGGGAGGAAGACATATTTATTACCTCTAATTTCCTAGATGAACTGTTGTGGTTTTAGTTCTATTGACCACCTCTCCCTCGTCTTCCCTTTAAACGTGGTGTGGGGATTCTCTCTGGTAGTTAGCATGCAGTATAGAGGCAAAGTACACAGTTCTTGAATCAAACAGCGGTGTCCATAAACAATAAAAGTCACCTTTTCTCCTGGGTGTTAATTCACACCCTGTTAGCAGTTCAGCCTCATCAAGTCCATAGGCAGCCTGTTCGCCTTTAGAGGGGCCTGAGTCCACCAGCCCGGCTCAAACCTCAAATCCCAGCACAACCCTCAGTTCACAGCACACAGACTCCTGAGCTTCACTCTCAGAGGGAGGTAAATCAACTTACCTGGCAGTGCTGGCTGGTCTTTATGTCTGGCAAAACCCGGCCTGGAACATGGGGAGTAGTCACCCACCCAGCAGTTTGACTACTCCCAGTAAGAGCAGTCCCAAATCAGCTATGACAGCCATGCTAACTTTCAAGGTGTCAATTAGCAATAGCTGCTGCTGACACATTAAATACCGGCTCTTACTTTACAGAGGCAAGGAACTTCGGTGACACATACCTCCCATCCACAATGATTCCAGGTACCTTCTTACAGTGGCCATAGCCCATTAACAACATGAGCGCGTCTTTCATTGGCGATTGGGTGATAATTGTAAAGTCATTTCAAGTGGTAAAGTGTGTCAATCACTGACAATTAAAAGGCAGCATGCACGTATTTTTGTCTTGATTTAATTCTTGATTGATATCCACTCCTAATTATGAAGAAACAAACCCATGTATTGACCTTATGACCACTCATGACATTTTTTGCAACATAGTATTTATAGTTAATAAAATAAAAAAATATATGTATGTCTATGCTTTCTTTAACCTAATATAAAGTTGTAGGAAGAACTATGGGGGTCATTTATCAAGATCAGCGTTTTCATTGAGGTACTCAAAAGCATCTCTTAGAAAACCTTTAAATAGTTTACCCACAACACATGTTAAACTTAACAGCCTATAGTTTCCGGGCTCTACTTTTGACCGCTTATTGAATATTGTCACCACATTTGCTAAGTGCCAATCCTGTGGAATACTACCTGTCAATATAGAGTCCTTAAATATCAGAAATAAGGGTCTGTCTATCACATTACTTAGTTCGGGGGGATACGGGGGTGTATGCCACCTGGTCCCAGCGATTATTCATCCTTGCTCAGATTATCCACTTTTAATGGGGAATTTACTATTACAATCTTCCTTGGTCAGACTGGCCACTTTTATAGTTCAATCTTTTTATTGAGTTTTTCTCATTAACATATACATTATGCATATTTTCAGTGGACGAAGCCACTTTATTATATCACATTATGTTTTGTACATAAGGATCGCTCTCTTATGTTTTTTATGAGAACGACCAACGTTTACAGCTGTTTACATGTTGTCAGAACTTACGCGCCACGGCATCCGCATTGGATGCTGCCAAACATGGCGCGCTGTCCGGCTGCCCACAGTATCTTTCAAAGCATACTCAGATGACAATTTTGAATAGCGGCAAATGAATGAAAATTAACAATAAAAGTCAACAACTACAATTTACTCTCTCAGTGTTTGTGTGCTAGAATAACTATGTGCATCCAGTAACGGGTATTAGGGTTGATATCTGGGGTGCTTTTTCCACGGTTCCCATATTCTCTATATTTTTCTCCTGTTAATAATTTCATTTGGAATCATACTCTCATACCGATATGTCATATTTAGGGTTCTATATACCTCTTCTGTTTTCAGGGGATTTAATTGTTTCCAACAGCGGGTAATCACCAACTTGGCGCTTAATAGAATGTATCCAATGAGATCCTTCAGTGATGGAGCAAATTGGTGAATATTTATAAAAAGTAATGCTAAGGCCGGAGATGGTCGTACCTCCTCGGCACTTATACCAGATATAATTTGCTTAATCTGTTGGGCGTATAATACCAACAAAGCATTGTTTTCGCCCCTGCCTCATAATGCATTGTACACTTAAATGTGGTAGACAGGTAGATCAAAGCTTTGACCCATTCCTCTTCTGTAAACTCTTGGTGTAAGTCCGTTTCCCATGCATCTATTGAAGGTGTTTTGATAAATGTGTTCTTATCTCCTAGTATATTATATACCAATCTAGCAGGCTTAATGGATAGTGTGAGTGTCTGAAATATAACTGAAATAAAGTGGCCTAAATGGTAGGAAATGCTCAAAAACCCCAAACACTGTAGCGTGTTTATAACCGGGGAAGCAATTCCTCCGCATGTGATCCGTTGCTAATGGCAATCCCCAGGAAAAATGCATACAATGGAGGATGTTGGCAGCAGACCATATGCACCACAATGGCATCCTACACAAGATGGGATAATGTAAGGATGCAAATATAAGAATACATAAATCACTGCGAAAGGTGCACCACAATGATATGCAACTGGCAACACTGGCTAATCTCTCAAGCTGATGTTAAGAACTGAGACTTGGGTTTTTTGAGCATTTCCTCCCATTTAGGCCACTTTATTTCAGTGTTTTTTCTTGATATGTTTAGAATGTGCCATTGCGTACTGCTGGTGGCATTCTGTTGCACCTGGTAGCCTGTGTCACATGGCCTGTTATAGGCTGGGCTTACAGCCTTATTATCTCTCCCACTACCTGAGTGATTTCACTATGGAGGTATGTGGGAGCTTGGCTGTAAGATGTATCTTAGCACCACTCAGACCGTGTTCACACACCGTAGGTAGTCTAGTGGTAGGAACCCATGCCACACTGAGATACTTTGACGGTGGTGCAAAAGGGCTCCGATGTGTTCCTGACAGGAATACATTGGCTAAAGTCTCAGTTCTTAACATCAGCCTGAGGGATTAGCCAGTGTTGTCAGTTGCATATCATTGTGGTTCACCTTTCGCAGTAATTGATGGGTGTCTGAAATAAATGAATTAAGTCTGTGTTAAGTTTGGGGGGAGGGTCTGGTTCAGGAAATGCAATATTCTTAAGTAGTTGTAGAATTCTTTGTTTGGAATCTTAAAAGCCGATCTAATCGTTTCAAAGGATTTCATTAAGTTGCCCTGCACTAGTTGTGAAATATCTCTGACTCTAGCTCTGATCCATGCAGATAAGTCTGCACTTCCTATGTTTCTTTCTAATATTGGAATAGTTATAAGTAGAGTTGAGCGAACACCTGGATGTTCGGGTTCGAGAAGTTCGGCCGAACATCCCGGAAATGTTCGGGTTCGGGATCCGAACCCGATCCGAACTTCGTCCCGAACCCGAACCCCATTGAAGTCAATGGGGACCCGAACTTTTCGGCACTAAAACGGCTGTAAAACAGCCCAGGAAAGGGCTAGAGGGCTGCAAAAGGCAGCAACATGTAGGTAAATCCCCTGCAAACAAATGTGGATAGGGAAATTAATTAAAATAAAAATTAAATAAATAAAAATTAACCAAAATCAATTGGAGAGAGGTTCCATAGCAGAGAATCTGGCTTCCCGTCACCCACCACTGGAACAGTCCATTCTCAGATATTTAGGCCCCGGCACCCAGGCAGAGGAGAGAGGTCCCGTAACAGACAATCTGGCTTCATGTCAGCAGAGAATCAGTCTGCATGTCATAGCAGAGAATGAGGCTTCACGTCACCCACCACTGCAACAGTCCATTTTCATAAATTTAGGCCCAGCACCCAGGCAGAGGAGAGAGGTCCCGTAACAGAGAATCTGGCTTCATGTCAGCAGAGAATCAGTCTGCATGTCATAGCAGAGAATCAGGCTTCACGTCAGCCACCACTGCAACAGTCCATTGTCATAAATTCAGGCCCAGCACCCAGGCAGAGGAGAGAGGTCCCGTAACAGACAATCTGGCTTCATGTCACCAGAGAATCAGTCTGCATGTCATAGCAGAGAATGAGGCTTCACGTCAGCCACCACTGCAACAATCCATTGGCATATATTTAGGCCTAGCACACAGGCAGAGGAGAGGTTCATTCAACTTTGGGTAGCCTTGCAATATAATGGTAAAATGAAAATAAAAATAGGATTGAATGAGGAAGTGCCCTGGAGTCCAATAATATATGGTTATGGGGAGGTAGTTAATGTCTAATCTGGACAAGGGACGGACAGGTCCTGTGGGATCCATGCCTGGTTCATTTTTATGAACGTCAGCTTGTCCACATTGGCTGTAGACAGGCGGCTGCGTTTGTCTGTAATGACGCCCCCTGCCGTGCTGAATACACGTTCAGACAAAACGCTGGCTGCCGGGCAGGCCAGCACCTCCAAGGCATAAAAGGCTAGCTCTGGCCACGTGGACAATTTAGAGACCCAGAAGTTGAATGGGGCCGAACCATCAGTCAGTACGTGGAGGGGTGTGCACACGTACTGTTCCACCATGTTAGTGAAATGTTGCCTCCTGCTAACACGTTGCGTATCAGGTGGTGGTGCAGTTAGCTGTGGCGTGTTGACAAAAGTTTTCCACATCTCTGCCATGCTAACCCTGCCCTCAGAGGAGCTGGCCGTGACACAGCTGCCTTGGCGACCTCTTGCTCCTCCTCTGCCTTGGCCTTGGGCTTCCACTTGTTCCCCTGTGACATTTGGGAATGCTCTCAGTAGCGCGTCTACCAACGTGCGCTTGTACTCGCGCATCTTCCTATCACGCTCCAGTGCAGGAAGTAAGGTGGGCACATTGTCTTTGTAGCGTGGATCCAGCAGGGTGGCAACCCAGTAGTCCGCACAGGTTAAAATGTGGGCAACTCTGCTGTCGTTGCGCAGGCACTGCAGCATGTAGTCGCTCATGTGTGCCAGGCTGCCCAGGGGTAAGGACAAGCTGTCCTCTGTGGGAGGCGTATCGTCATCGTCCTGCCTTTCCCCCCAGCCACGCACCAGTGATGGACCCGAGCTGCGTTGGGTGCCACCCCGCTGTGACCATGCTTCATCCTCATCCTCCTCCACCTCCTCCTCATCCTCGTCCTCCTCGTCCTCCAGTAGTGGGCCCTGGCTGGCCACATTTGTACCTGGCCTCTGCTGTTGCCAAAAACCTCCCTCTGAGTCACTTCGAAGAGACTGGCCTGAAAGTGCTAAAAATGACCCCTCTTCCTCCTCCTCCTCCTCCTCCTCCTGGGCCACCTCCTCTTCCATCATCGCCCTAAGTGTTTTCTCAAGGAGACATAGAAGTGGTATTGTAACGCTGATAACGGTGTCATCGCCACTGGCCATGTTGGTGGAGTACTCGAAACAGCGCAACAGGGCACACAGGTCTCGCATGGAGGCCCAGTCATTGGTGGTGAAGTGGTGCTGTTCTGTAGTGCGACTGACCCGTGCGTGCTGCAGCTGAAACTCCACTATGGCCTGCTGCTGCTCGCACAGTCTGTCCAGCATGTGCAAGGTGGAGTTCCACCTGGTGGGCACGTCGCATATGAGGCGGTGAGCGGGAAGGCCGAAGTTACGCTGTAGCGCAGACAGGCGAGCAGCGGCAGGATGTGAACGCCGGAAGCGCGAACAGACGGCCCGCACTTTATGCAGCAGCTCTGACATGTCGGGGTAGTTGTGAATGAACTTCTGCACCACCAAATTCAGCACATGCGCCAAGCAAGGGATGTGCGTCAAATTGGCTAGTCCCAGAGCTGCAACGAGATTTCGCCCATTATCACACACCACCAGGCCGGGCTTGAGGCTCACCGGCAGCAACCACTCGTCGGTCTGTTGTTCAATACCCCGCCACAACTCCTGTGCGGTGTGGGGCCTGTCCCCCAAACATATGAGTTTCAGAATGGCCTGCTGACGTTTACCCCGGGCTGTGCTGAAGTTGGTGGTGAAGGTGTGTGGCTGACTGGATGAGCAGGTGGAAGAAGAGGAGGAGGAAGCCGAGAAGGAGGAGGTGGCAACAGGAGGCAAAGAATGTTGCCCTGCGATCCTTGGCGGCGGAAGGACGTGCGCCAAACAGCTCTCCGCCTGGGGCCCAGCTGCCACTACATTTACCCAGTGTGCAGTTAGGGAGATATAGCGTCCCTGGCCGTGCTTACTGGTCCACGTATCTGTGGTTAGGTGGACCTTGCTACAGATGGCGTTGCGCAGTGCACACTTGATTTTATCGGATACTTGGTTGTGCAGGGAAGGCACGGCTCTCTTGGAGAAGTAGTGCCGGCTGGGAACAACATACTGTGGGACAGCAAGCGACATGAGCTGTTTGAAGCTGTCTGTGTCCACCAGCCTAAATGACAGCATTTCATAGGCCAGTAGTTTAGAAATGCTGGCATTCAGGGCCAGGGATCGAGGGTGGCTAGGTGGGAATTTACGCTTTCTATCAAATGTTTGTGAGATGGAGAGCTGAACGCTGGCGTGTGACATGGTTGAGACGCTTGGTGACGGAGGTGGTGGTGGTGGTGTTGGTGGTACATCCCCTGTTTGCTGGGCGGCAGGTGCCAACGTTCCTCCAGAGGCGGAGGAAGAGGCCGAGGCGGCAGCAGCAGAATAGGCCGAGGCGGCAGCAGCAGAAGAGGTAGCAGGGGGAGCCTGAGTGACTTCCTTGGTTTTAAGGTGTTTACTCCACTGCAGTTCATGCTTTGCATGCAGGTGCCTGGTCATGCAGGTTGTGCTCAGGTTCAGAACGTTAATGCCTCGCTTCAGGCTCTGATGGCACAGCGTGCAAACCACTCGGGTCTTGTCGTCAGCACATTGTTTGAAGAAGTGCCATGCCAGGGAACTCCTTGAAGCTGCCTTTGGGGTGCTCGGTCCCAGATGGCGGCGGTCAGTAGCAGGCGGAGTCTCTTGGCGGCGGGTGTTCTGCTTTTGCCCACTGCTCCCTCTTTTGCTACGCTGTTGGCTCGGTCTCACCACTGCCTCTTCCTCCGAACTGTGAAAGTCAGTGGCACGACCTTCATTCCATGTGGGGTCTAGGACCTCATCGTCCCCTGCATCGTCTTCCACCCAGTCTTGATCCCTGACCTCCTGTTCAGTCTGCACACTGCAGAAAGACGCAGCAGTTGGCACCTGTGTTTCGTCATCATCAGAGACATGCTGAGGTGGTATTCCCATGTCCTCATCATCAGGAAACATAAGTGGTTGTGCGTCAGTGCATTCTATGTCTTTCACCGCTGGGGAAGGGCTAGGTGGATGCCCTTGGGAAACCCTGCCAGCGGAGTCTTCAAACAGCATAAGAGACTGCTGCATAACTTGAGGCTGAGACAGTTTCCCTGGTATGCATGGGGGTGATGTGACAGACTGATGGGGTTGGTTTTCAGGCGCCATCTGTGCGCTTTCTGCAGAAGACTGGGTGGGAGATAATGTGAACGTGCTGGATCCACTGTCGGCCACCCAATTGACTAATGCCTGTACCTGCTCAGGCCTTACCATCCTTAGAACGGCATTGGGCCCCACCATATATCGCTGTAAATTCTGGCGGCTACTGGGACCTGAGGTAGTTGGTACACTAGGACGTGTGGATGTGGCAGAACGGCCACGTCCTCTCCCAGCACCAGAGGGTCCACTAACACCACCACGACCATGTCCACGTCCGCGTCCCTTACTAGATGTTTTTCTCATTGTTATGGTTCACCACAACAACAAATATATTATTTGGCCCAATGTATTGTATTCAAATTCAGCGGGATATAAATTTGAGGCCTAGTATTTAGGCGCTGGGTGACCGGTATGGATTTAGTGACAGAATTAGACTTGGAAATGCACAGAAGCGTGTGTGTGAAGTTATTCTGAATGACCCTATGTGCACCTTGAATATTATATACCCTTTTTGGGATAGATTTCAAATAGCTCTGATATAGCAGGAACCACTAAATTATGAAATTGCTAAATTGGGAATTGTATTTCAACCCAGAACAAAAAATGTGCTTTGACGGACACTAAATATCTTGCCCAGCAACAACAGTACAGCGGTAACGAGAGATTTAGCAGGATATAAATTTGAGGCCTAGTATTTAGGCGCTGGGTGACAGGTATGGGTTTAGTGACAGAATTAGACTTGGAAATACACAGTAGCGGGTGTGTGTGAAGTTATTCTGAATGACCCAATGTGCACCTTGAATATTATATACCCTTTTAGGGATAGATTTCAAATAGCTCTGATATAGCAGAAACCACTAAATTATGAAATTGCTAAATTGGGAATTGTATTTCAACCCAGAACAAAAAATGTGCTTTGACGGACACTAAATATCTTGCCCAGCAACAACAGTACAGCGGTAACGAGAGATTTAGCGGGATATAAATTTGAGGCCTAGTATTTAGGCGCTGGGTGACCGGTATGGATTTAGTGACAGAATTAGACTGGGATATGGCCACACTATTGCTGGTTAAATGCACTTGGTGACGGGCGCAGCTTGCCCCTGATGTAGTATATGGCCAAAAAATGAACAGACTATTGCTGGTTAAATGCACTTGGTGTCACAGCTTGACCAACCACACTACTGAGGGTTAAATGCACTTGGTGACGGGCGCAGCTTGCCCCTGATGTAGTATATGGCCAAAAAATAAACAGACTATTGCTGGTTAAATGCACTTGGTGTGACAGCTTCACCCTGATGTAGGCTTTAGCCAGAAAACAACCACACCATTGAGGGTTAAATGCACTTGGTGACAGGCGCAGCTTGCCCCTGATTTTGTATATGGCCAAAAAATGAACAGACTATTGCTGGTTAAATGCACTTGGTGTGACAGCTTCACCCTGATGTAGGCTTTAGCCAAAAAACAACCACACCATTGAGGGTTAAATGCACTTGGTGACAGGCGCAGCTTGCCCCTGATTTTGTATATGGCCAAAAAATGAACAGACTATTGCTGGTTAAATGCACTTGGTGTGACAGCTTCACCCTGATGTAGGCTTTAGCCAAAAAACAACCACACCATTGAGGGTTAAATGCACTTGGTGACAGGCGCAGCTTGCCCCTGATTTTGTATATGGCCAAAAAATGAACAGACTATTGCTGGTTAAATGCACTTGGTGTGACAGCTTCACCCTGATGTAGGCTTTAGCCAAAAAACAACCACACCATTGAGGGTTAAATGCACTTGGTGACAGGCGCAGCTTGCCCCTGATTTTGTATATGGCCAAAAAATGAACAGACTATTGCTGGTTAAATGCACTTGGTGTGACAGCTTCACCCTGATGTAGGCTTTAGCCAAAAAACAACCACACCATTGAGGGTTAAATGCACTTGGTCGCAGCTTGTGCTGGCGCACCACAAGACACAAAATGGCCGCCGATCACCCCAGAAAAATTTGACTGACAAACGGTCTGGGCAGCCTAAAAACAGTGAGCAATTGAGGATCAGCAGCTCAATGATCCACAGCTGCAGATCGATCAGTTAATCAAGTCCTTTGGAGGAGTTAATCTGCCTAATCTCGCCCTACTGTCGCAGCCGCAACCTCTCCCTACGCTAATCAGAGCAGAGTGACTGGGCGGCGCTATGTGACTCCAGCTTAAATAGAGGCTGGGTCACATGGTGCTCTGGCCAATCACAGCCATGCCAATAGTAGGCATGGCTGTGATGGCCTCTTGGGGCAAGTAGTATGACGCTTGTTGATTGGCTGCTTTGCAGCCTTTCAAAAAGCGCCAAGAAAGCGTCACAAAAGCGCCAAGAAAGCGACGAACACCGAACCCGAACCCGGACTTTTACGAAAATGTCCGGGTTCGGGTCCGTGTCACGGACACCCCAAAATTCGGTACGAACCCGAACTATACAGTTCGAGTTCGCTCATCCCTAGTTATAAGCTGTTTCGGTGGGATTGTGGATTTTCCATGTGAGGAGTGTATTTGAGTCCAAAGATTGATAGCATGTTGCATCGCTAGCAAAGGTGTATTCAAACTCTCTTTTTTCCAGATGGAGCTGTTCAAAAGATCTCTTAGGGGGCCTCTACCTCCGATATGTCCTTCAATCTGAACCCAAGGTTTACTAGTATCTCCCGTCCACCACTCTTTTAGGAATGATATCCCTATTGCCTTATAATAATCCTTAATAGACGATAGGCCTATTCCCCCACTCTATTCCTTTTAGTCAGTACAGAGAGTGCTATTATGGGTGATTTTTTATTCCAAATATATCTATTTAGGATAGACTTTAAAGAATGTATTCAGGACCTGAATAGGTAATGTTCGAAATATATGTCAGTTTGGGAAGAGTCATCATTTGAAAGGAGACCGCTCTGCCTATCCACGAAATCTCCTTTATTGCAAATCCAGTGAGGTCTTTTTCTAGGGTATTTAGTAAGGGTATGTAGTTCTTTTTATATAATAGTGAACTTGGGGTCGTGAGTTGCACTCCCAGATATGTGATGCTGGAGTCTTGTCAATCCAACTTGTACGTAGACTTAAGAGTTTGTAGCTTATCTGCGCCTATGTGTATTGGCATGGCTTGAGACTTGTTTTCGTTAATTTTATAATATGATAAAGTGCCAAAATGTGAGATATTCTCCATGGCTTTTTGTATGGATTGTCTCGGGCGTGTTAGGGTTAGTATAATGTCATCTGCATACATTACAATCTTGTTTGTGTGTTGACCAATATTTATTCCTTCTATTGTTGTGGTGTTCCTAAATTATGTTGCGCCAAAGGTTCCAAGGCGAGAATAAAGATTAGGGGTGATAAGGCGCATCCCTGACACGACTCATTTGTTATGTTAAATTGATGGGATATAACTCCATTTGTATAGACTTGAGCAGACGGATTTGCATACAGGCTTGAAATGGAATGTCTAATTTGGCCTTGGAAACCAATTTTGTCCAGCACTGAGAATGCAAATGACCACCTGAGCCTGTCGAATGCCTTTTCGGCATCCAAGGTTATGGCGAGTAGTGGATTATTCCGTATTTCTGTGTAATAAAATACATTCAATAGTATTCTAGTATTATCTGCAGCTTGGCGGCCTTTAACAAAGCCTGTTTGATCTGTCTTGATGAGTGAGGGCAATATGGGTGCTAGGCGATTCGCAATATATTTAGAGAATATTTTTATATCCGCATTAAGCAGAGATATTGGTCTGAAGTATTGTGGGACGTTATCTGGTTTGCTAGGTTTAGGGAGTGTTATTATGAGTGCAGTCTGCATCTCAGTTGGAAAAGGTATTCCTTTATCCGCTCTTTGATAAATGGAAGTTAAATGGGGTAATAGTGTTGTAATAAATTGTTTATAATATTCTCCTGATAGTCCATCTGGACCTCGGGACTTTCCCACTGGCAGAGACTTAATTACTGTCTCTATCTCCTTCTCTGTGATAGGTTCATTAAGCTTAGCTATTTGGGTGTCTGAAAGAGAAGGCAAATTCGCATTAATCTAAAAATCGTGTACTAATGTTGGGTAGGAGTCTGGTAGTGGGATTTGGTCCTGTAAGTTATAAAGTTTTTCGTAATATGTTCTGAATTGGTCCACTATATCGCTGGGCTCTGTTAGCTTCCCTTGGGTGTCTGGGTATAATATATAAGGGATTTGAGTTTTGGCGTGTATTGTTTTGATCTTAGACGCTAGAAGTTTGCCCGCTTTATTTCCTTGTATTTTGTGCGGGATAAGGCTTTCTCATAATTAAATAAGAGAAGATTCCTCAGCTTCTCTCTTTCTGATACTATTTCTACAGAACGTGTATTTGTTGGTTGTTGTTTATTAATCTGCTCTAAGGAGGTCAATTTGGTTATGATGTCCTCAATAATTTTTTCTCTTACTTTTTTCTTCTGATGGCCTATTTTAATCATTATCCCTCTAATGCATGCTTTATGCGCCTGCCAAACAATATATGGATCTGCGACAGAGTTAGTATTGAGCTTGAAATATTCTGCCAAAGCTTCTGTTATTTCTAGGGAGTACTTCTTGTGGCTTATTATAAAGATGTTATTCCTCCATATTGGAGCTCTTTGTGTCTGAGATTGTTCCCTTATTGACAGTGTTATTGGTGCGTGCTCTGACCATTGTATGAGACCTATTGTGGTGGACGTTGAATGAAACAAGGTGGTGCGGTCTACCAGAAACATATCAATGCAGGAATAGGATGAGTGCGTAGGGTAGAAATAAGTATAATCCCTCTCTGAGCTATGTTGGTATCTCCACACATCAAATAATCCCTCTGTGTGTAGTATTGAGGACATGTCTTTCTTCGTTGTGGGACTTATGTTGGTAGTATCAATTGTGGGGACTACTACGGTGGTAAAATCCCCACATATAATCAGTTTACCTTTTTTCATAGTATTTACTTTCTTCATTACTCATCGCAGGAATACCATCTGATGCGTGTTGGGAGTGTATATGTTTACCAATGTGTGGATTATATTATTAATCGAGCATACGAAGATAATGTACCTCCCCTCCTGGTCTATTGATTGGGTAATAACAGAAAAGGCCAATGTGTTTCTCAAAGCCATAAATATGCCTTTTGTTTTTCTATTGTTGTGTGTGTGTATTATGGTTGGGTAAAGGCAATGTTTTATATGGTGAGCGTCTGCCTGCAATATATGTGACTCTTGCACGCAGAAGACATCTGCTCATGCTGTTATCGCCTCCCTCCAAGCATATGCCCTTTGAGGGCTATTTAACCCCTTAGCATTAAGTGACAATAGTTTAATCTCCATTTAACTCGTATGAATAATACTGCTTTTTGTTACATGCACCGGAGAGCCTTAGTAAAAACTTAAACTGAAAAACAAAACATTTATAGACAAATAGCCTGTAATGAATAAACCATACGGCATCGTGCCGCTTTCGGCAACCAGGGGGAAAGAGTTCCATGTAGTTACCAGAAGTGTCACCGTTCAGCGTGTTCCGGCATGGTGACAGCTTAATTGGATTCATCTCTTGCGTGTCTGGTCTTGGGGGACCTTGCTCCATTCTTTGCGTAGATGGGGATGAGTAGTATGTCCCTTATCTTTCTGTGGTTCCATGCTAATCTTCCACTCTCAAAGAAGTTGTCTCCCATCCTCAAACGACTTTACCACGTGAGTTTTCCCCTCTACAGATATGAGTATTTTTAACGGGTAGCCCCATCTATATGCAATGTTATGGTTGCGTAATGCTCTGGTAATGGGGGTTGTAACGGATCTCCTAGCACCCCGACCGGGTACCTCCGTTGATGGATGCTCCCAGTGCTTCCCAAGGACTCCAAGCACTCCGCTCTACACCAAAACCACCACAGGAGCCAGGAACAGCTCTTACAAGAGGCTAGTAGTTATAGCCAGGGGAGTATAGCGAATCTTCAGCGTATAGCAATCCCCACACACATGAGATGAGGCTCTATGTTGAATGTAAAACAGGAACTCTTTAATGGGTTATTTTTCAGCCTTTGTATGCAGGTCTCCTAGCAAGGGACACTCCCCCTGGGGCCCTTGTAGAAAATTGTGACAGTTTATATTTTAGCCAATCACATGCATTTACAGTATTGAAACCGTCCCAGCAATTGTACACAAAACCCCCTTCCCTCTGTCTGTAACGTAATCAACAAAATACAATGAGCATTGTCTTTGACGCAATTAACTAACACACTGGCATTGTCTGAGACGCAATCAACAAAATACAATTACCAAACGTAATGTGCTAACTTAATCACTCACAGACAGAAAACACACATTTTTCCCAACACACAGAAAACACCTCAAACCCCCACACATCCCCATAATGTATACATCCATGGATAGCTATGATCTGGGTGAACAACATATCCAAAAATCACCCAGATCCGAGCAGGGGTTCCCAAATTCCATGGAAGTCACATTTGACTGGCCGCAAGCATGGCTTTCCTGCCTAAAACAGTTCCACAGATTTAAGCTGTGCGGCCGGTCTGTCTTCTCCTTCAAAGTTAGTATGGGCCATAATCCTGGGGCAAGAGGCTGGCAACCAGGCCCCTCCAAAACCCAGTGGCGAGGTTGGTTTCACCACACATCCCCCCCCCAGGGAAGACTAGATACCTGACCTCACGCCGGTCGGTACCTGAGTTAGTCTGGCAGTCCACCCACAACCAAATACTGGACATGTTGAATTTTGGGGACTGGCTCTGTTCTGTACGTCCCCAGCTGTTGAGTGGGCATCTGCTACTCCTTGCTTCATTGGTGTTCTCTAGCTTGGAGCTATAGATACTTGTGGGCAGAGGCCGACTGCGCTCTGCCCAGATGCCAGCTCTTCCGCTGGGGTAGCCAGTGGGGAGTCCGGCTCTGGATAAGAGGATAGGGGAGGGCAGAGGCCGACTGCGCTCTGCCCAGATGCCAGCTCTTCTGCTGGGGTAGCCTGTGGGAAGTCCAGCTCTGGAGAAGAGGATAGGGGAGGGCAGAGGCCAACTGCGCTCTGCCCAGATGCCAGCTCTTCCGCTGTGGTAGCCTGTGGGGAGTCGGGCTCTAGAGAAGGGGATAGGGGAGGGCAGAGGCCAACTGCGCTCTGCCCAGATGCCAGCTCTTCCGCTGGGATGGGGTCAGGGAATCCTGCCCCCAAGACCTTGTTGCGGATCAGCTGTGGAGAGGAGGGATCGCTTACCTTCTCCTCCTGGCATTCCTGCGGGGTTGGTGGGGGATCCGTACCGGCCGTCCAGCATCCCGGTAGGCCTGGTGCAGAGACTGCGGTCCCATCTGCACCATCGGAGTTAGGGGTGCAGTCCCCCTGTGGTTGGGGAGAGAGACCGATTGTCTCCTCTCCCTTCAAGGTACACTGCCGCTGGGGAATGGAGACGATGCTCTCCTCTCCCTGCAAAACATACTGCCACTGGGGAGAGGAACCAACTGTTCCTACTCCATGAAACTCCGTCTGCCGTTGGGGATCTGGGCCGACTGCCCAGCATCCCTGTAGGGCCGGTGTAGAGATCTCGGTCCCATCTCCACCTTGCATATGGGTTTCCCCCCAGGACCAGTCTATGAGGTCCCCTACCTTTGTAGCTGGTACTGAAGCAGGAGATACTTCAGTCGGGTCTTCCCAGCTGTAGGGCCACAGGGGTCATAGATCTTCTCTGGCAGAATGTAGCAGCAGATAAGTCGGTGAACAATTTGACCGATTGTAAAGGATTCGGCAGGTTTTTGCGTTTTCATGCTGCCACTATTAAGGCTTCTTTGATATGGAAGAAGTGGACTCTTGCCAACGTGTCCCGGGGTACTTCCTTGTCTAGGAATTTCGGTTTTGGCACTTTGTGTGCTCTGTCGATAATCATGTCTTGCTGTGTTATATCAGGTAAAAGAGTTGAAAACAGCTTATGGAGGTAAGGTTGTAGTTCATTGTTAGACACCGATTCTGGTATGCCTCGGAATTTTATGTTGTTGCGGCGGGAGCGATCTTCCATGTCTGCTATTTTAGCTTTTAACATTTCCACTTCATCCGCCATATCATTATGTGAGTCAACTACATTATTTTGAGATGTGGCATATTCTTCAATTTTGTTTTCTATATGTTCTACCCTATCCTCCAGGCCTTGTATGGAGACTGACAGGGGGCAAGAAGTTACGCCATATCTGTCTGTAATGAGGTTTTCAAAGCTACTAGCATTTGTTTAAGGGTAGCTTCTGACGCTAGTTTGTCTGTTGTAGGGAAATTCACGATTGATTCTTACATTTGAGTTGTGCGTGTGGAGATGTTTATAGGAACACCAACCTGGGTCGTATCTCCCATTTCCACTCTCAGCCTTTGCCTCTGCGGGCTATACGAGGATGAGTGGCTGTGTTTTCCCACCAACCTGGGTCGTATCTCCCATTTCCACTCTCAGCCTTTGCCTCTGCGGGCTATACGAGGATGAGTGGCTGTGTTTTCCCGCTTGTTTATCATGTTGCCCTCTGTGTCCCTTCCTGTAGAGTCCTTTGTCCCAGTTAGTTAGGCTAATGGCCTCTCTTAGTGGGCTAACTTTAGCTTTTTAAAAGTTTGGTATTTTTGTCCCTCCCTGAAGAAACACTCTTTTGAATGACAATTGGAAGATTATTATGTTATGGTCAGTATTTCCCAGCTGTCCCCCAACCTGCACATCTGTTGTTCTGTCAGGTCTATTGGTTAATACTATGTCCAGTATGGCCATCCCTCTAGTCGGATCCTGAACCAGTTGGGAAAGGTAATTGTCTTTGGTTATTGCCAAGAACCTGTTTCCTTTATGAGATGTACAGGTTTCAGTTTCTCAGTCTATGTCAGGGAAGTTAAAGTCTCCCATAATAACGACCTCATTATGATTTGCTGCCTCATTTATTTCCCTTAGTAGTAGATTTTCTGTGGACTCTGGTATATTAGGTGGCTTATACCCCTCCCCCTCTCCAGTTTTTATGATCTTTTCTAAACAGACTATAACCCCGTACATTAGCCACCTAGTCATAGTTATCATCCAGCCATGTCTCAATTATTTCCACTATGTCATAGTCCTCCTCAGACATTACTTACAAACAATTAGTATACATACAATTAAGAGGTTTTTGTATATTTTTAGCCTACACCTTACCTTGTTAACTGTTCCAGTCCCGCCCTCCATTCCTCCCCCAGTTGCCCCAGGTCTCTATCTGCACAATTTTCCCTTACGATAATGTAATTACCCTCCCCTCTAGTCCTTAGTTTAAACACTGCTCCATCCTTCTAGCCATATTCTCCCCCAAAACAGCTGCACCTTCCTCATTGAGGTGTAGCCCATCCCTACGATAGAGCCTGTATCAGACAGAGAAGTCTCAGTTCTACAGGAACCCAAACCACTCTTTCCTACACCAGTTCTTGGGCCATTTAACCCCCTAATCTCCTGTTGCCTTTCTTGAGTGGCTCGTGGTACCGGTAGTATTTCAGAAAATATTACCTTTGAGGTCCTTGCCCTAAGCTTGCGACCTAAACCCCATAAATAATTTTTTAAGGACGCTCCACCTACCTTTACCTTTGTCATTGGTTTCAAGGTGGAGCATGACTGCTTCCTCAGCCCCTCCCATGACCGCTTTGTCAGCCTGTCCCAGTAATCGATCAACCCGGGGTATTTCAGATCACGGCTAGCCTCCCTTGCACTCTTCCCTCTACCCCGCTTTCTAACTGTTATCCAGCTAACTACCTCACTTTACTAATCCTCCATACTACCACGCTCCTCCACATCTACCCCATAGAGTGCCCGCTTAGTGATCAGAAAATGTTTTTCCAAATTCTATCTGTGTTGAAATTTGCTTACAATTGCCATTCCAAATGGGCAATTTGCTCACATTTTGAACAAAGATATGCACCCTCAAACGGCTGTTCCAGGACTGAATACGTTTGGCAAGATGTGCACTGGACTGCGCTGTCAATAATGGAACACATACAAATGGGGATTACATAAGAAAAGAGAAAGAAAAAATACAATAATACAAAGCAATGAAAAACTGACTTACTGTAGTCCTCTTCTAAAGCCCCTGAATCTAAAGTCACTTAATCTAAAGTCACACACACACCGCTCTGACTTGCTATAAAGTACAATAAAGTCAGGCACAGACACTCAGCAATGTGTACAAATAATTTTGCAACCTCTCACAGATACTCCCTCACTTAATCTTAAATCACACACTTAATACAAACACACACAAGTAAAGTCGCGGACGCTCCCAAATTCATGTTTTTTGTCTGCTTATATAGGTGCTGCTTTCAGAAAACTTCATACCAGGCTGCTGATTTTTTCCCCCCTCCGGACTCAAATGTGAAACTAGCCTTACTCTCCCATTCAAATGAATGTGATAAAAAACTATAATTATCCTGCACTGCTGCTACAATGTAGATGGCTTGTAGGTACGCAGTGAAGAAGTTGCATCGCTAACACGGCGCCTTCAAACAGCTCATTGGCAGGGGTGGAAGTCTCAGACCCCCACCGATCTGATATTGATGATGTGACGAAACTAACCTCACCACTGGGTTTCGGAGGGACCTGTTTGCCAGCCTCTTGCCTCAGGATTATGGCCCATATACTAATTTTGAAGGAGAAGATAGACTGGCCGCACAGCCTAAATCTGTAGAACTGTTTTGGGCAGGAAAGACATGCTTGCGGTCGGCCAAATGTGACTTCCATGGAATTTGGGAACCCCTGCTTGGATCTGGGTGATTTTTGGATATGTTGTTCACCCAGATCAGAGCTATCCATGATTGTATACATTATGGGGATATGTAGAGTTTTGAGGTGTTTTCTGTGTTTTGGGAAAAATGTGTGTTTTCTGCCTGTGAGTGATTAAGTTAGCCCATTATGTTTGGTAATTGTATCACAGGCAGAACCTATTGTGTTTTGTTAATTGTGTTTGGTAATTATATCACAGGTAATGCCTATTGTATTTTGTTGATTGCATCACAGACAGGGGGGGGGGGGTTGTGTACAATTGCTGGGAAGGTTTCAATACTGTAAATGCATGTGATCGGCTAATGTATAAACTGTTGCAGTCTTCCAGAAGGTCCCCAGGGGGAGTGTCCCTTGCTGGAAGACCTGCATAAAAGGCTGACATGTAGCCCCGTTAAAGAGTTGCTGTTATCAGTTATCAGTATTATGAAACAATACCCATTTAATCAAAGAGTCACTGCAATACCTGGGGTCAAGTGGTTTCTCCTGATGGAAACTGCACAGGCAGTGGTGTAAACCGGCCCCATAGCACAGGGTCTGTGGCTCAGTCATCGAGCTGGCTCCATGATCAAAAGGCTGGTAACCTAGAGTGTGTGTGTGTGTGGGGGGGGGAGGGGGGTACTCAGCATCTTCTTCTGATTACTCATGCAGTCTGGCAGAGTCTCTCCTACTAAACATCTGCAGACAACTAAGGGCTCTGATTGCTCTACTTATATACAGTTTCTAGCTGAACTAGAACCTTCTAGTTGGAGGGATGGAGTGGAGAAGCACAGCCTAAACAGAAACATTGTTACAATTTTAGTTTATCATAGACTTCTATGAGGTTTTAATGCAAGTATATAGGGAGGACTAAGCAGCTTTTCTAGACGTAAACAAATCTTCAGACCTATACAACAGAACTAAACCAGACACTCAGAAGGTGTTTTTCCCTCTAAAACGTTGCATAGGTAGAAAGTCATAAAATCTCCCAGTATTAGCTGGCTGTGCATTAAAACTTCCCACAGTGCAGTGCAGCTATAGTCTGAACCTGCATCTCCACAAGCAGAAAATTAAAAGAAAGCAAGGCCAGAAAATTTTCAAATAGCGAAGAAGTATTATGATGTACATCACAGGTTTATGCGATGCACGTAATCAGAATAATGCAATCGGTCTAATGTTACATAGGCTGCTTTCAGAATGATCTTCAAATCTACCTACTATTAGGACTTATTCACACGTCTGTGCTAATTTTTCTCACCATTTCCTACAGTTTTGCATTTGTAAAGGTTCGCGTTAGATGCTCGTAGGACGCACAACTGTATTTATTCACTGTGGTCGATCCATTTTTTGCACCTGTAAATGGCAGCAATCTTTTTTTTATTTTTAAACATGTATAATTAAACACGCACAAAATCAATGGATGTGTGTGCCGTCAATGGAGCACGTGTGAATAAGCCCTTATTAGGAAATCATCCCTTGCACTAGCCCTATACATTTGAATTAATTTCTTGTACATCCACCACATTTTTTCTTTTCACTAGTGAAACTCAGAAAACGTGTGGCTTGACAATTGCTCATCACAGAGCAGTCATTGTACAAATGTAGCCGAAGAGAAAATGACAAGTGTCAGCTTATAATAATCCTGAGCAGAGACCGCTTTTAGAACAGTTGTGATAGTGCTCAGATATTGAATATATTGATATCGTTTTATGTTTTCCTCACAGAAATTTATGCAAGATTAGTCAACTTATGGAGATATTAACCTGTTGTTATACTCCGGAACCGCACATTACTTATCCTGTGCTGATCCTGAGTTATATCCTGTATTATAACCCAGAGCTGCACTCACTGTTCTGCTGGTGGAGTCATTGTGTACATACATTACATTATTTATCCTGTACAGGTCCTAAGTTAAATTCTGTATTATACTCCGGAGCTGCACTCACTATTCTGGTGGCGGAGTCACTGTGTACATACATAACATTACTTATCCTGAGTTACATCCTGTATTATACTCCAGAGCTGCACTCACTATTCTGGTGGCGGAGTCACTGTGTACATACATAACATTACTTATCCTGAGTTACAGCCTGTATTATACTCCAGAGCTGGACTCAGGTGGTAGTAGTAGTTCAATAATGAATGTTCCTAATAGAAGTAGCAGGGCAGAGATGGACATCGGCCACTGATCTAACAACTAGAAAGCCCTTTAACAGGATTTTCCAGGCTCCTGATATTGGTGATCTTCCTCAGTATAGGCAATTAATATCCAATTGGTGAGGGTCTGACACCCCAAACCGCTCCGCTCCTCCGCTGTTTGTGAAGCCAGTGTGTCAGCCCACCTGGAAGTGGAAGTGCCGGTGACTTCACACATTGCAGAGGAGAGTGAGCCCTGCACAGCGCTCAACTCCCCCTGCAGAGGCTCCACTGCCACCAATGAGCAGTGGCAACCAAATGTATTAGCAAAATCATGCACTCCTAGTGGAATGAAGACAAGGCTATTTTGTCTAGCCCTATCAATCAAAGGGGAGGGGAGTGTATTAAGCACTGAGGGGCTTAGCAGTAGCGGTGCTCCAAGAGCTAGCAAAAGAAATATATTATTCTATTCAGCATGATCAACCCTACCAGGCAGTATGCCTACAATACTGGAATATCTAAAGAAATACAGAAGTTGTGGCAAAAGGAAAATCGTATCAAGGGCTGTGCACCATAGCTAAATGTAACAAGTTGTTTGAGTCCATGGTCTATAAGGATGCAGTTTGGTTATTGTAGACATTAAAGGAGACTATGACATGCATAGACCTGCCTGTAGAGGGTACTAAGGAGCTGTGGAAGTTGCTCTGTCCTGGAGGTAAATGGGACACTAGGATCACATCAGGTCTTGGAACAGGTAGGTAGGAAAAGGATTATGCAACACAGTACAGAAACCTGATACATTGTATCTAGAGCCTTGTTCTCTCTTGCAAATCTTATCTTGTTTTTTTCTCCGCTCTCTGAATGAGCAGACCTGGGATTCTGTTACTCGCTAAGTGACCCCCAGGTTTGAGAAGGCAGAGCACAAGCAGAAGTCTGTTAATATTCTTATATAAATGGAAGTAATTTAATCTCTGTCCTGAAGATGTATTTCTCAAGGAAAACATTTTTATACTTTTTAAGATCTACCAAGGAAATTGTAAAAAAAAGAATATATTTGTCTCTAAAAGTTTACGATTAGTAGATAAACATAAACTCCTTAATTTAATTCTAAATTAAAAAGATTACTGCCCTGCGGCACATTTCTACATCACAGCATTAAACTACTATAAACTGCCCAATGTACAAAAGTATGACTGGTATTATACTTATTACAAGACTATACAATACAAGTTTTCAGACCCTTTTACTTTTTTCACATTTTGTTATGTTGCGGCCTTTTAAAAAAAAATATGTTTCCCCTATTCCCCTAATCTGCACTCAATACCCCATAATGAGAAAGCGAAAACCGAATTTTAGAAATATTTGCAAATATATTAAAATGGAAAACCCAAATTTTGCCTGGACATAAGTATTTCATAAGTATTAGGCTACATGCACATGAACGTTGTTTGTTTCCGTGTCCATTCTGTTTTTTTTGCGGATAGAACGCAGACCCATTCATTTCAACTGGTCTGTAGAGTTGAGCGAACACCTGGATGTTCGGGTTCGAGAAGTTCGGCCGAACATCCCGGAAATGTTCGGGTTCGGGATCCGAACCCGATCCGAACTTCGTCCCGAACCCGAACCCCATTGAAGTCAATGGGGACCCGAACTTTTCGGCACTAAAAAGGCTGTAAAACAGCCCAGGAAAGAGCTAGAGGGCTGCAAAAGGCAGCAACATGTAGGTAAATCCCCTGCAAACAAATGTGGATAGGGAAATGAATTAAAATAAAAATTAAATAAATAAAAATTAACCAAAATCAATTGGAGAGAGGTCCCATAGCAGAGAATCTGGCTTCACGTCACCCACCACTGTAAGAGTCCATTTTCATAAATTTAGGCCCAGCACCCAGGCAGAGGAGAGAGGTCCCGTAACAGAGAATCTGGCTTCATGTCAGCAGAGAATTAGTCTGCATGTCATAGCAGAGAATGAGGCTTCACGTCAGCCACCACTGCAACAGTCCATTGGCATATATTTAGGCCCAGCACCCAGGCAGAGGAGAGAGGTCCCGTAACAGAGAATCTGTCTTCATGTCAGCAGAGAATCAGTCTGCATGTCATAGCAGAGAATGAGGCTTCACGTCAGCCACCACTGCAACAGTCCATTGGCATATATTTAGGCCCAGCACCCAGGCAGAGGAGGGAGGTCCCGTAACAGAGAATCTGTCTTCATGTCAGCAGAGAATCAGTCTGCATGTCATAGCAGAGAATGAGGCTTCACGTCAGCCACCACTGCAACAGTCCATTGGCATATATTTAGGCCCAGCACACACACAGGCAGAGGAGAGAGGTCCCGTAACAGAGAATCTGTCTTCATGTCAGCAGAGAATTAGTCTGCATGTCATAGCAGAGAATGAGGCTTCACGTCAGCCACCACTGCAACAGTCCATTGGCATATATTTAGGCCCAGCACCCAGGCAGAGGAGGGAGGTCCCGTAACAGAGAATCTGGCTTCATGTCAGCAGAGAATCAGTCTGCATGTCATAGCAGAGAATGAGGCTTCACGTCACCCACCACTGCAACAGTCCATTGGCATATATTTAGGCCCCGGCACCCAGACAGAGGAGAGAGGTCCCGTAACAGACAATCTGGCTTCATGTCAGCAGAGAATCAGTCTGCATGTCATAGCAGAGAATGAGGCTTCACGTCAGCCACCACTGCAACAGTCCATTGGCATATATTTAGGCCCAGCACACACACAGGCAGAGGAGAGAGGTCCCGTAACAGAGAATCTGTCTTCATGTCAGCAGAGAATTAGTCTGCATGTCATAGCAGAGAATGAGGCTTCACGTCAGCCACCACTGCAACAGTCCATTGTCATATATTTAGGCCCAGCACACACACAGGCAGAGGAGAGAGGTCCCGTAACAGAGAATCTGGCTTCATGTCAGCAGAGAATCAGTCTGCATGTCATAGCAGAGAATGAGGCTTCACGTCAGCCACCACTGCAACAGTCCATTGGCATATATTTAGGCCCAGCACCCAGGCAGAGGAGGGAGGTCTCGTAACAGAGAATCTGGCTTCATGTCAGCAGAGAATCAGTCTGCATGTCATAGCAGAGAATGAGGCTTCACGTCAGCCACCACTGCAACAGTCCATTGGCATATATTTAGGCCCAGCACACACACAGGCAGAGGAGAGAGGTCCCGTAACAGAGAATCTGGCTTCATGTCAGCAGAGAATCAGTCTGCATGTCATAGCAGAGAATGAGGCTTCACGTCAGCCACCACTGCAACAGTCCATTGGCATATATTTAGGCCCAGCACCCAGGCAGAGGAGGGAGGTCTCGTAACAGAGAATCTGGCTTCATGTCAGCAGAGAATCAGTCTGCATGTCATAGCAGAGAATGAGGCTTCACGTCAGCCACCACTGCAACAGTCCATTGGCATATATTTAGGCCCAGCACACACACAGGCAGAGGAGAGAGGTCCCGTAACAGACAATCTGGCTTCATGTCAGCAGAGAATCATTCTGCATGTCATAGCAGAGAATCAGGCTTCACGTCACCCAACATTGGAACAGTCCATTGGCATATATTTAGGCCCCGGCACCCAGACACAGGAGAGGTTCATTCAACTTTGGGTAGCCTCGCAATATAATGGTAAAATGAAAATAAAAATAGGATTGAATGAGGAAGTGCCCTGGAGTACAATAATATATGGTTAAGGGGAGGTAGTTAATGTCTAATCTGGACAAGGGACGGACAGATCCTGTGGGATCCATGCCTGGTTCATTTTTATGAACGTCAGCTTGTCCACATTGGCTGTAGACAGGCGGCTGCGTTTGTCTGTAATGACGCCCCCTGCCCTGCTGAATACACGTTCAGACAAAACGCTGGCCGCCGGGCAGGCCAGCACCTCCAAGGCATAAAAGGCTAGCTCTGGCCACGTGGACAATTTAGAGACCCAGAAGTTGAATGGGGCCGAACCATCAGTCAGTACGTGGAGGGGTGTGCACACGTACTGTTCCACCATGTTAGTGAAATGTTGCCTCCTGCTAACACGTTGCGTATCAGGTGGTGGTGCAGTTAGCTGTGGCGTGTTGACAAAAGTTTTCCACATCTCTGCCATGCTAACCCTGCCCTCAAAGGAGCTGGCATTGACACAGCTGCCTTGGCGACCTCTTGCTCCTCCTCTGCCTTGGCCTTGGGCTTCCACTTGTTCCCCTGTGACATTTGGGAATGCTCTCAGTAGCGCGTCTACCAACGTGCGCTTGTACTCGCGCATCTTCCTATCACGCTCCAGTGCAGGAAGTAAGGTGGGCACATTGTCTTTGTAGCGTGGATCCAGCAGGGTGGCAACCCAGTAGTCCGCACAGGTTAAAATGTGGGCAACTCTGCTGTCGTTGCGCAGGCACTGCAGCATGTAGTCGCTCATGTGTGCCAGGCTGCCCAGGGGTAAGGACAAGCTGTCCTCTGTGGGAGGCGTATCGTCATTGTCCTGCCTTTCCCCCCAGCCACGCACCAGTGATGGACCCGAGCTGCGTTGGGTGCCACCCCGCTGTGACCATGCTTCATCCTCATCCTCCTCCACCTCCTCCTCATCCTCGTCCTCCTCGTCCTCCAGTAGTGGGCCCTGTCTGGCCACATTTGTACCTGGCCTCTGCTGTTGCCAAAAACCTCCCTCTGAGTCACTTCGAAGAGACTGGCCTGAAAGTGCTAAAAATGACCCCTCTTCCTCCTCCTCCTCCTCCTCCTGGGCCACCTCCTCTTGCATCATCGCCCTAAGTGTTTTCTCAAGGAGACATAGAAGTGGTATTGTAACGCTGATAACGGCGTCATCGCCACTGGCCATGTTGGTGGAGTACTCGAAACAGCGCAACAGGGCACACAGGTCTCGCATGGAGGCCCAGTCATTGGTGGTGAAGTGGTGCTGTTCTGTAGTGCGACTGACCCGTGCGTGCTGCAGCTGAAACTCCACTATGGCCTGCTGCTGCTCGCACAGTCTGTCCAGCATGTGCAAGGTGGAGTTCCACCTGGTGGGCACGTCGCATATGAGGCGGTGAGCGGGAAGGCCGAAGTTACGCTGTAGCGCAGACAGGCGAGCAGCAGCAGGATGTGAACGCCGGAAGCGCGAACAGACGGCCCGCACTTTATGCAGCAGCTCTGACATGTCGGGGTAGTTGTGAATGAACTTCTGCACCACCAAATTCAGCACATGCGCCAAGCAAGGGATGTGCGTCAAATTGGCTAGTCCCAGAGCTGCAACGAGATTTCGCCCATTATCGCACACCACCAGGCCGGGCTTGAGGCTCACCGGCAGCAACCACTCGTCGGTCTGTTGTTCTATACCCCGCCACAACTCCTGTGCGGTGTGGGGCCTGTCCCCCAAACATATGAGTTTCAGAATGGCCTGCTGACGTTTACCCCGAGCTGTGCTGAAGTTGGTGGTGAAGGTGTGTGGCTGACTGGATGAGCAGGTGGAAGAAGAGGAGGAGGAAGCCGAGAAGGAGGAGGTGGCAACAGGAGGCAAAGAATGTTGCCCTGCGATCCTTGGCGGCGGAAGGACGTGCGCCAAACAGCTCTCCGCCTGGGGCCCAGCTGCCACTACATTTACCCAGTGTGCAGTTAGGGAGATATAGCGTCCCTGGCCGTGCTTACTGGTCCACGTATCTGTGGTTAGGTGGACCTTGCTACAGATGGCGTTGCGCAGTGCACACTTGATTTTATCGGATACTTGGTTGTGCAGGGAAGGCACGGCTCTCTTGGAGAAGTAGTGGCGGCTGGGAACAACATACTGTGGGACAGCAAGCGACATGAGCTGTTTGAAGCTGTCTGTGTCCACCAGCCTAAATGACAGCATTTCATAGGCCAGTAGTTTAGAAATGCTGGCATTCAGGGCCAGGGATCGAGGGTGGCTAGGTGGGAATTTACGCTTTCTCTCAAATGTTTGTGAGATGGAGAGCTGAACGCTGCCGTGTGACATGGTTGAGACGCTTGGTGACGGAGGTGGTGGTGGTGGTGTTGGTGGTACATCCCCTGTTTGCTGGGCGGCAGGTGCCAACGTTCCTCCAGAGGCGGAGGAAGAGGCCGAGGCGGCAGCAGCAGAAGAGGCCGAGGCGGCAGCAGCAGAAGAGGTAGCAGGGGGAGCCTGAGTGACTTCCTTGGTTTTAAGGTGTTTACTCCACTGCAGTTCATGCTTTGCATGCAGGTGCCTGGTCATGCAGGTTGTGCTCAGGTTCAGAACGTTAATGCCTCGCTTAAGGCTCTGATGGCACAGCGTGCAAACCACTCGGGTCTTGTCGTCAGCACATTGTTTGAAGAAGTGCCATGCCAGGGAACTCCTTGAAGCTGCCTTTGGGGTGCTCGGTCCCAGATGGCGGCGGGCAGTAGCAGGCGGAGTCTCTTGGCGGCGGGTGTTCTGCTTTTGCCCACTGCTCCCTCTTTTGCTACGCTGTTGGCTCGGTCTCACCACTGCCTCTTCCTCCGAACTGTGAAAGTCAGTGGCACGACCTTCATTCCATGTGGGGTCTAGGACCTCATCATCCCCTGCATCGTCTTCCACCCAGTCTTGATCCCTGACCTCCTGTTCAGTCTGCACACTGCAGAAAGACGCAGCAGTTGGCACCTGTGTTTCGTCATCATCAGAGACATGCTGAGGTGGTATTCCCATGTCCTCATCATCAGGAAACATAAGTGGTTGTGCGTCAGTGCATTCTATATCTTTCACCGCTGGGGAAGGGCTAGGTGGATGCCCTTGGGAAACCCTGCCAGCGGAGTCTTCAAACAGCATAAGAGACTGCTGCATAACTTGAGGCTGAGACAGTTTCCCTGGTATGCATGGGGGTGATGTGACAGACTGATGGGGTTGGTTTTCAGGCGCCATCTGTGCGCTTTCTGCAGAAGACTGGGTGGGAGATAATGTGAACGTGCTGGATCCACTGTCGGCCACCCAATTGACTAATGCCTGTACCTGCTCAGGCCTTACCATCCTTAGAACGGCATTGGGCCCCACCATATATCGCTGTAAATTCTGGCGGCTACTGGGACCTGAGGTAGTTGGTACACTAGGACGTGTGGATGTGGCAGAACGGCCACGTCCTCTCCCAGCACCAGAGGGTCCACTAACACCACCACGACCATGTCCACGTCCGCGTCCCTTACTAGATGTTTTTCTCATTGTTATGGTTCACCACAACAACAAAAATATTATTTGGCCCAATGTATTGTATTCAAATTCAGCGGGATATAAATTTGAGGCCTAGTATTTAGGCGCTGGGTGACCGGTATGGATTTACTAACAGAATTAGACTTGGAAATGCACAGTAGCGTGTGTGTGAAGTTATTCTGAATGACCCTATGTGCACCTTGAATATTATATACCCTTTTAGGGATAGATTTCAAATAGCTCTGATATAGCAGAAACCACTAAATTATGAAATTGCTAAATTGGGAATTGTATTTCAACCCAGAACAAAAAATGTGCTTTGACGGACACTAAATAACTTTCCCAGCCACAACAGGACAGCGGTAACGAGAGATTTAGCGGGATATAAATTTGAGGCCTAGTATTTAGGCGCTGGGTGACCGGTATGGATTTAGTGACAGAATTAGACTTGGAAATGCACAGTAGCGTGTGTGTGAAGTTATTCTGAATGACCCTATGTGCACCTTGAATATTATATACCCTTTTAGGGATAGATTTCAAATAGCTCTGATATAGCAGGAACCACTAAATTATGAAATTGCTAAATTGGGAATTGTATTTCAAC
Source organism: Bufo gargarizans (assembly GCF_014858855.1). NCBI lineage: Eukaryota > Metazoa > Chordata > Amphibia > Anura > Bufonidae > Bufo > Bufo gargarizans. The sequence goes on along the minus strand of NC_058085.1, from coordinate 320,682,557 downwards.
CCAGAACAAAAAATGTGCTTTGACGGACACTAAATAACTTTCCCAGCCACAACAGTACAGCGGTAACGAGAGATTTAGCGGGATATAAATTTGAGGCCTAGTATTTAGGCGCTGGGTGACCGGTATGGATTTAGTGACAGAATTAGACTGGGATATGGCCAAAAAATAACCACACTATTGCTGGTTAAATGCACTTGGTGACGGGCGCAGCTTGCCCCTGATGTAGTATATGGCCAAAAAATGAACAGACTATTGCTGGTTAAATGCACTTGGTGTCACAGCTTGACGAACCACACTACTGAGGGTTAAATGCACTTGGTGACGGGCGCAGCTTGCCCCTGATATAGTATATGGCCAAAAAATGAACAGACTATTGCTGGTTAAATGCACTTGGTGACGGGCGCAGCTTGCCCCTGATTTAGTATATGGCCAAAAAATGAACAGACTATTGCTGGTTAAATGCACTTGGTGTGATAGCTTGACCAACCACACTACTGAGGGTTAAATGCACTTGGTGACGGGCGCAGCTTGCCCCTGATGTAGTATATGGCCAAAAAATGAACAGACTATTGCTGGTTAAATGCACTTGGTGACGGGCGCAGCTTGCCCCTGATTTAGTATATGGCCAAAAAATGAACAGACTATTGCTGGTTAAATGCACTTGGTGTGATAGCTTGACCAACCACACTACTGAGGGTTAAATGCACTTGGTGACGGGCGCAGCTTGCCCCTGATGTAGTATATGGCCAAAAAATGAACAGACTATTGCTGGTTAAATGCACTTGGTGACGGGCGCAGCTTGCCCCTGATTTAGTATATGGCCAAAAAATGAACAGACTATTGCTGGTTAAATGCACTTGGTGTGATAGCTTGACCAACCACACTACTGAGGGTTAAATGCACTTGGTGACGGGCGCAGCTTGCCCCTGATGTAGTATATGGCCAAAAAATGAACAGACTATTGCTGGTTAAATGCACTTGGTGTCACAGCTTGACGAACCACACTACTGAGGGTTAAATTCACTTGGTGACGGGCGCAGCTTGCCCCTGATGTAGTATATGGCCAAAAAATAAACAGACTATTGCTGGTTAAATGCACTTGGTGTGACAGCTTCACCCTGATGTAGGCTTTAGCCAAAAAACAACCACACCATTGAGGGTTAAATGCACTTGGTGACAGGCGCAGCTTGCCCCTGATTTAGTATATGGCCAAAAAATGAACAGACTATTGCTGGTTAAATGCACTTGGTGTGACAGCTTCACCCTGATGTAGGCTTTAGCCAAAAAACAACCACACCATTGAGGGTTAAATGCACTTGGTCGCAGCTTGGATGCACTTGGTCGCAGCACCGCACAAGACACAAAATGGCCGCCGATCACCCCAGAAAAAAGTGACTGACAAACGGTCTGGGCAGCCTAAAAACAGTGAGTGAGCATTTGAATTTCAGCAGCTCAATGATGCACAGCTGCAGATCGATCGATTAATCAAGTGAAGTCCTTTGGAGGAGTTAATCTGCCTAATCTCGCCCTACTGTCGCAGCCGCAACCTCTCCCTACGCTAATCAGAGCAGAGTGACGGGCGGCGCTATGTGACTCCAGCTTAAATAGAGGCTGGGTCACATGGTGCTCTGGCCAATCACAGCCATGCCAATAGTAGGCATGGCTGTGACGGCCTCTTGGGGCAAGTAGTATGACTCTTGTTGATTGGCTGCTTTGCAGCCTTTCAAAAAGCGCCAAGAAAGCGTCACAAAAGCGCCAAGAAAGCGACGAACACTGAACCCGAACCCGGACTTTTACGAAAATGTCCGGGTTCGGGTCCGTGTCACGGACACCCCAAAATTCGGTACGAACCCGAACTATACAGTTCGAGTTCGCTCATCCCTACTGGTCTGCAATAAATGCAGAGAGCAAACCTTGTGCTATACTCATCCGTATGTCCGTTCCGTAGCCCCGCCCAAAAAATATAACATGTCCTATTCTTGTCCGTTTTAGGCATTGTTACAATGGATCCGAAAAAAAACGGATGGCATCCGTTTCTTTTTGCGAATACACAATTTGCAAACGCAAAACACATACGGTCGTGTGCATGTAGCCTTACACTTTAATTTTAGCTTTGGGGGCTCCCCATTTCTCTTGAACATGTTTGAGATGTTTCTACACCTTGATTGGAGTCACCTGTGGTAAATTCTGTCGATTGGACATGATTTGGAAAGACACAGCCCTGTCTATGGGTGGGTTCACATCGCATTTTATGCATCCGTTTGATGTATACGTTAGAAGAAAAAAAGGATACAAAAACACAGCAAACCACGTTTTTGTATCCTGCAGAGTCTGGTAAAAAAATATATATATATAACATATCGTTTTTTTTTCTTTCTTTACAATAGAACTCTATGGTGAACGGATGCCACTGTATGGCATCTGTCTGAGGCATCTGTTTAACATATACATTTTTTGTATACATCAAACAGATGGGAAAAACACATTATGTCTTACACCTGACAATGTATAATCAAGGCAAAAGCCAAGCCATGAGGAGGAAAGAACTGCCTGTAGAGCTCAGAGACAGAGAAGAGTACAAAAAAATTCTGCAGCACTGAAAGTTCCCAAGAGCTCCATAATTTATAAATGGAAAAAGTTTGGAACAACCAGGGCTTTTACTAAAGCTGGCTCCCCCAAGAAACTAAGTATTCAGGGGAGAAGGCCCTTGGTAAGAAAGGTGACCAATAACCCAATGGTCACTCTGGCTGAGTTCCAAAGATTCTGTGTGCAGAAACTTCCAGAAGGTTAACCATCAATGCAGCGCTCCAACAATCTGGGCTTTACAGCAAAGTGGCTGTGCTGGTAAGTGGAGAGGTGGAACTTCAGAGCATGAGGTATGAGGAAGAGGAGGAGTCCCACTAGTCATCAATGAAAGTGCGACCCAGTTTTCTGCCACCTCCTACTTTCCATTGCACGCCAGTCACAGAAGGAAAAGACTGTCTGCAGGACTGGCGAGCTGCGGCTGGCAGGGACGCCTGAGCCAGAGAAACTCAGAAAGTCCAGACCTCAGAAAGTCTGTGGGAGCCCTGAAATACTCCTGGTGTGCCAGGTGGTGTTTGCAGTGTCAGTGAGATGATTGTAAGTAAGGGTCATTTATTAAGACCGGAATTATACACGCCGGTCTTAATATCCCCTATAGTTGGCACCAGCCTCTACATAACTTTGGCGAATCAGCACTACTTCTAAATGTAACACAGCTTTCTAGTTGTCTTACCTTTAGACCATTTTCTACGCCTAAACCAAGTGAAAAGTCGCAGATGGTGCAAAGGACCTTTGTGCCCCAAACTGCATCAGAAATACAACTAATATAGGCGCATTACTGGTTAGTAAATGACCCCCAGAGCTGCAGTCTTACTATTCTCCTGGTGGAGTCACTGTGTGCATACATTACTTACCCTTTATTAATCCTGAGTCACATCCTGTATTATACTCCAAAGCTGCACTCCCTATTCTGCTGGTGGAGGAAAAAAAGGCAATGCAGCAGCACCCTGCAAATCAGATAAAGTACAACAATGCCATAGTCACAAAAATGATAGTGCTAATGCTACATTTATTTATAAAGTGAGATGCTTGGCCAATGCATTTTGTACAAAACCATCTGAGCCCGTCTACCGGTCATCAAGGCAATCTCTGTAAGACGGGTCCTAACACTAAATAATACCTGTTATGCTCCATAAATGGTAAAAGGCAGAGTGGATCCAGCATGCATGTGGACCCAATACTCCCTGAATTTTTTGGCGGCCATTATGGCGCATAACAGGTAGTATTTAGTGTTAGGACCCGTCTAATAGAGATCGCCTTGACGTACGGCAGACGGGCTCAGATGGTTTTGTACAAAATGCATTGGCCAAGCATCTCACTTTATAAATAAGCGTAGCATTAACACTATAATTTTTGTGACTATGGCATTGTTGTACTTTATCTGATTTGCAGGGTGCTGCTGCATTGCCTTTTTTTCCTCTAGGTCTTTGCCATGGCAGCTTGCACCTGCGCACTGGGAGGTGCTGACTAACCCCCGTTTTTTTGCAGATATTCTGTTGGTGGAGTCACTGTGGACATACATTACTTACCCTGTATTGATCCTTAATTACATCCTGTATTATACTCAAGAGCTGCACTCACTATTCTGTGGGTAGAGTCACGGTGCGCATACATTATATTACTTAGCCTGTAAAGATCCTGAGTTGCATCCTGTATCATACTCCAGAGCTGGACTTACTATTCTGCTGGTGGAGTCACTGTGTATATTACTGTACTGAACTTCCTTGTCTCATCACCCAGCCCAGGCCCAGTGTGTGTGTGTATCCTCCAAAGTTTCCGTGCCTGGCCAGCCACCAGGCTCTCCCAACTGACCTACACAGCTACTATCCAGGTCTGGATGGCTACAGCAGTGCAGTATGGCACAGGCATTGACCCAGAGGAGTGATTGCAGTTCACACCCTATTGCTTCTTCTGCTGCTAAATTACTAGAGGCACTATGAGGAAAATTATGGGGCATTATTACTACTACAGTGGGCACTATTGTGGGTGTTATCATTATAGAAGATAAGTAAAGAGGACCTCTACATCAAAGGAGACGTCATTGAATGTAAGAGGTATGTGGTGTATCCTCCTGTATGTTTAGTAGTGGTGAATGTAATGTCCATCCAAATATGTTTTTAATGCTGGGTGGGTGGGGGGATTGAATTGGTTGGATCAAAAATTTGGCATATATGCATTGTGGATGCATGTTATACTCACCCCTTTCTTCAGGGCCGTTCACTGGTCCATTCTCCCCTGCTGCTTGTTTACAAAACCCCTTCGAAAAAGCTTGGCGAAACGCGCGTCAGGGGTCTGCTGACCAGGGATCAAAGGTCTGTTTCCCAGTATCATTTGTTATGTGTTATTTATATGTGTTGGTTTTAGCTTGTGTTGATGTGATATTGGGTAGATGCAGGTGACATATTATGACATCCGTATTGGATGTGGGATTCACACACTGCTTCTACCAATTGATTCACACTTTTTTACAAGCATGCCAACACCTGCACCTTGATTATAGCTCGCGTCTCCTTTGAGCCTATGCTGAGATCATTTATCTTGTTAATACTGGGCTGATTAGAGACAGGGGCTCTGGGTATATAATGTTCCTTGTGTATCCTTGGTGGGGCGCTGTTCTGTAGCGCCACCACATTACTGCACCTTATTTACTATATTTATTATTGATTGTATCTTTGTCATTCTTTATGTGACATATTAATAAAATATTTCATGTTCATGTGTGTTTGTTATTGGTTATAATGAGTTTGACTCACATATGACTTCTCATTTTATTGAGGATTTGTTTGGTTATAAAACTGCAGCAGTGACTTATATGGCATTTTACCACTGCAGCCAATCACCAGTCAGTGGTCTAATACTGAGGAGATGTAATGTAACGGGAATTCAAAAGATTTCAGAATGAATAAACTTACACAGGCTAAGTGAATAAATATATTTAATACGATAACACAGATAAATCACATACAGAATAGTAAAAAGTATATAAGCATCACTGGCCATGCAATGTGGGGTGGCCCTCCGGTTGCCATGTCATAGCACATGGATGACACCTCAGGGTGTATAAAAGATAGGGCAAATCAATACTTACCTCCTACCTAGAATAAAGTCTTCAATGGAGTGCCTCGAATGTATGTACAGTATATCACAGAGTTAAAATCTTTAAGTCCCTTCTCCAGTGTGCAGCCTGCATGTCTCTGAGATCACTGTTATCAGCGCAATGGGGATGAGTACTACAGTACATTACAAGGCACATCATTACACAGAATAGTAATAATAAAAGGGAACAGAATTAAAGGGACAGAACCAATCAGTAGTACTTTAAAAATGGCCTTACAATACAAGAGAGTGATTGGCTGCAGTGGTCACATGCCTTACACCTGAACGTCATTGTGCACATCACTGACACCAGGACAGATGTGCACACTTAGCCATTTTATATCCCCATCAGTCTTTTTTTTTTACATGGCCACAGCAATGGTGCCAGAAAGTTCAGCCCGTTACTTGCATCATAAGTGCAGCCATATAAACAAAGCACTCATACTAGGATGTAACAGCTGAGAATTGTGCATTTTTTCCACATGCCGCTACCATATTTCATTTTTAACTGGATAGTCCCTTGCCGTATTTGACGTATGTGCATGCCCAGTCAATGCAGGGGCCCGGCTGTGACTGACAGCTGGGACCCTGCTGTATGCACCAGTATCACTGTAAATGCTGGTGGATTAAACCTTTATATGCTGACCGCGGCATATATGAGTTTTGCAGAGGGAGGAGCTCCCTCTAACTCTCTATTGGCCCCCTGCGCTGCTGTGAGGTGGGGGGCCAATGGCTGCCATGGCAACCCCAGACCACACAAACACCTAGGGGTCTGTCAGGTGCACTAACAGTCAATGTATTACAATACAGCATGTATTGTACTACATTAAAACAGGGATCAGACCCTGAAATGTTGAAGTCCCTGTACTGGGACAAAAATAAAAGTAAAAAAAGTGTCATTTTGCCTTCATCAAGTGATTTTTAATAAAAAAAAAAATATTTAGAAATGTAAATAAAAGTTGACACGTCTTTAACAAGTGGCTCTATAAAAATATCACATTATCTACCCTCTCAGGTTGCACAGTGAAAAAAATATATAAACCTGTGCCAAAACAGCCATTTTTTGCCACCTTGCTCCAAAAAAGTGTAATATTGAATGATCAAAAAATCATGTGTACCCAAAATGGTAACAATAAAAACATCAACTCTTCCCGCAAAAAGTAAGCCCCTACGTAAGGCGAACAGCAGAATAATACAAAAAAAAATATGGCTTTCAGAAAATGTTAGGCCTCTTTCACACTACCGTATGGCTATTTCAGTGTTTTGCGGTCTGTTTTTCATGGATCCGTTGTTCCGCCTTTTTTGTTTCTGTTTCCTTTCCGTTTTTCCGTATGGCATATACAGTATACAGTAATTACATAGAAAAAATTGGGCTGGACATAACATTTTCAATAGATGGTTCCGCAAAAAACTGAACGGATACGGAAGACATACGGATGCATTGCTGTATGTGTTCCGTTTTGTTTGCGGACCCATTGACTTGAATGGAGCCACGGAACGTGATTTGCGGGCAATAATAGGACATGTTCTATCTTTCAACGGAACGGAAAAACGGAAATACGGAAATGGAATGCACACGGAGTACATTCCGTTTTTTTTGCGGAACCATTGAAATGAACGGATCCGCATAAGGAACGCAGAAAATGGCCCGCAAAACAAAACAAAAAAAAAAACGGTAGTGTGAAAGAGGCCTAATTATGTAAAACAGACATATTTGGCAGGGGCATTGCTAGGGTCCCAAGCCCAATGAATATGGCCCAGTTCTCTAAGTCGCCCCCCCCACACACCGCATTTTGCTGTATTTGCTATACAGCAGCACATACCTGTCACATCCAGGGCCTTTGGTCTGTACAACTTTTTTCAGCTGCCTCGTCTCTGCAGAGTGTGATACACAGACGTCTTAGCTTCCTCACATTTCTATCATCATCTCCCAACCTGGAGTCACCACAGTGTTATCCTGCTGCTCGCTGTGCCCCCCAATACCCCCAAATACTATCCTGAAGAAATATCAGTGCCCCCCATAGTAATAGTGCTCCTCATTGTCCCACCAATAGTAATTTCCTTCTAGAATGCCCTCATTAGTAATACTGCCCCCTACAGTGTCTCCAACCGTGATAACTCTCCCCAAGAGTGCCCCCATTAGTAGAATATCCCTCCAGTATTAATAATACCCTCACAGAGCCACCGGTAGAAATAAGGCACCCTATTGTTCCCCCATGGTAATAAAACTTTCTACAGACCCTTTAGCAGTAATAAGGCCCCCCATAGTGCTCTTAGTAGAAATAAGGCAGATCTATAAGTTCTTCCTATAGAGCCCTCAGTAGTAATAAGAATGCCTATATTGTCCCCTGGATTTGCAGTGCCCCCTGTAGTTATATTCCTCCCTCCAAAATACAGTCCTATGTAAATAACATCACTCCCCACCCTTCAGCCCCTCCAACATACAGTCCCATGTAAATAAAACTATTTCCCTCCCTCTGCCATAGAGTCCAATGTAAATAACATCACACCATCTCTCCAGCCCCCTCCAATATACAGTCCCATGTAAATAACATCACTCCCTCCCACAACCGCCATCAACATACAGCCCTGTGTAAATAACATCACTGCCTCCCCCAACCCCCTCCAACATACAGTCCCATGTAAATAACATCACTCCCTCATACAGACGCCATCCATTTTTTTTTGAAGATCCACATACATACGGTCATGTGAATGTAGCCTAAAGAAGAGCTCTGGGCAGGGCATGGACAGGCCGCCCTCCTTCTGGGGGAGATAGACAATGTTCCTTCTGACTATATTCACTGTTACCCCACAAGAAGTGAAAAAAGACATTGGTCAATCTGGTAAGTAACTTATCTGGCACTGGGAACACCACACTAACATAGAGGAATAGCGGAAGCAGGACGTTTTTCAACAGGCGGATCTTCTCCTGATAAGTCAGCTTCCAGTGTCTCCAGCACTGCACCTTCTGCTCACACACCGCCAGCTTCTCCTCCCAGTTCACCTTCCTATCATCTACAGTTCCAAACTGAACTCCCAAAATCTTTATCTTGTCCTGCACTGTTCTGAAGGGCACTGAGAAGACCCCACGACCACCCCCCAGCCACAATGCCTCGCTCTTATCCATATTCACAGGAGACATTTGGGAGAAAGCTAGTATCTCTTGTTGTAGGGTACCACAGTCATCACTAGACGACACCAGAACCGTCATGTTGTCCGCATAAGCACAGAACTTTATGTCTACTATTTTACTCTGTAGATGACATTTCAACCCCAAGAGATTTCTATTATCCTGCAACTTTCTTAAACATATACAGTTGCAAGAAAAAGTATGTGAACCCTTTGGAATGCTATGGATTTCTGCACAAATTGGTCATAGAATGTGATCTGATCTTCATCTAAGTCACAACAATAGACAATCACAGTCTGCTTAAACTAATAACACACAAAGAATTAAATGTTACCATGTTTGTATTGAACGCACCATGTAAACATTCACAGTGAAGGTGGAAAAAGTATGTGAACCCCTAGACTAATGACATCTCCAAGAGCTAATTGAAGTCAGGTGTCAGCCAACTGGAGTCTAATCAATGAGATGAGATTGGAGGTGTTGGTTACAGCCCCCCTGCCCTATAAAAAACACACACCAGTTCTGGGTTTGCTTTTCACAAGAAGATTTGCCTGAAGTGAATGATGCCTCGCACAAAAGAGCTCTCAGAAGACCTACGATTAAGAATTGTTGACTTGCATAAGGCTGGAAAGGGTTATAAAAGTATCTCCAAAAGCCTTGCTATTCATCAGTCCACGGTAAGACAAATTGTCTATAAATGGAGAAAGTTCAGCACTGCTTCTACTCTCCCTAGGAGTGGCCGTCCTGTAAAGATGACTACAAGAGCACAGCGCAGACTGCTCAATGAGGTGAAGAACAATCCTAGAGTGTCAGCTAAAGACTTACTGTAGTGTCCCACTAGGTAGGGGTGGGCACTACACAAGGGTCAATTGGTGTGCGCGTTACTCCTACTCACAAGGGACAGAAATGTTATATTTAATTGTGCATTTAATGTATGTTCTAATGTGTTTTTATAAGCAATGTTCCCCTGTATGATGCAATAGCAGGCCTAGTTGGGTGTAGTTAGACATCCCAGACACTAGAGGGAGATAGGGAGCCCCTAGTATAAATGTCCAGGCCCAGACAGGGGGAGGGAGTGCAAAGTCAGGAGTCTGAGAAGACAGAAGTGAGAAGGCACCAGCCCAGGATATGCTGAGGGCCTCCTCCTGACATGCAGCTTGATAGCCCTGGCTGCTAGCTATGACCAGGAGGCTAGTGAGGAGACCTAGCCTGCCTGAAGCCAAGAGAGCCTTAGTTAGCTCTGAAGTCACCCCAGTGGCGGGACAGAACCTCCTGGGAGAAACCCACAGTCATTCACCAGACAAGTAAGGATATCACAGGCTAAGCTAAGTAACCCTGATGGGCAGATGCATTAGAAAGTAAAGCAAGAATCTAATACCTGAGGAAGATATAGTTTTTACCAAGGATTTAAGCCACCATTTAGGCATCCGGGCCTTGGGATAGAAAGCCAGACAGGAGTTCTAGAAAGAACAGTGTACGCTATTTCTGAGGAAAGGTACAACCTGATTCTGAGTGCATTGTGGATTTACCCTCTGAGTATCTTGCATAATCAATACCTGCCATCTTGTGAAATAAGCCTGCTTGTGAAGCTGTGATTCTAAGAGACTGTGTTACCATCTGATGTACAAAGTTGGACTGTTAAGTAAAGCAACGTTTGGTTCACTATACCACCTGTGTACCTCACTTATTCCAACTATCAACCGGTGTGCCACCGTCAAAGGCACTGGCGTCACGAACCTTAAAGGGACCTTGCCCCAGGCACTCAAAATACCCGTAACATCCAGGGCACCTCGTCCACCATCAGGCCTGGTCCCTACATACAGAGTGTGCCCCAGAGGAACCGTGTCTACCTCTCCTTCACTGCCACATGCCTGCCCAGGGTTCTCCAATACAGTGAGCAACCCTCGATTGCCCATAACCGTGACCTCACTTCGCTATACCCTGCAGGTCTGGCGTGTTGCATTACAAAAGTCTCTGTCATATGCTAACATCCCTGTTAGCAAATCTACGATACGTAAAACACTAAACAAGAATGGATTTCCTGGGAGGATACCACAGAGGAAGCCACTGCTGTCCAAAAAAACATTGCTGCACGTTTACAGTTTGCACAAGAGCACCTGGATGTTCCACAGCAGTACTGGCAAAATATTCTATGGACAGATTAAAACAAAGTTGAGTTGTGTGGAGAAAAAGAGGCACAGCACACCAACATCAAAACCTCATCCCAACTGTGAAGTATGGTGGTGGGGGCATCATGGTTTGGGAATGCTTTGCTGCGTCAGGGCCTGGACGGATTGCTATCATCGAAGGAAAAATGAATTCCCAAGTTTATCAAGACATTTTGCAGGAGAACTTAAGGCCATCTGTCCACCAGCTGAATCTCAACAGAAGGTGGGTGTTGCAACAGGACAACGACCCAAAGCATAGAAGTAAATACACAACAGAATGGCTTAAACAAAAGAAAATAAGCCTTCTGGAGTGTCCCAGTCAGAGTCTTGACCTCAACTCGATTGAGATGCTGTGGCATGACCTCAAGAAAGCGATTCACACCAGACATCCCAAGAATATTGCTGAACTGAAACTGTTCTGTAAAGAGGAATGGTCAAGAATTACTCCTGACCGTTGTGCACGTCTGATCTGCAGCTACAGGAAACGTTTGGTTGACGTTATTGCTGCCAAAAGAGGGTTAAACCAGTTATTAAATCCAAAGGTTCACATACTTTTTCCACCTGCACTGTGAATGTTTACATGGTGTGTTTAATAAAAACATGGTAACATTTAATTCTTTGTGTGTTATTAGTTTAAGCAGACTGTGATTGTCTATTGTTGTGACTTAAACGAAGATCAGATCACATTTTATGACCAATTTGTGCAGTAATCCATATCATTTCAAAGGGTTCACATACTTTTTATTGCAACTGTAGTATAATTATGGGCTGTTAGGGCTAACCTGCCTCACACCAGACTAGGGTTGTTTTGATACCAAATTTTTAAATTCAGTTTCGATACCATAAAAAAGTGGACGTGGCAATATGTGATATGTTTATTTATGGTTTATATATTTTATATGTAAAATTGGGAAAGGGGGTGATTTATACTTAATATTTTGGTGGGTTTTTTTAAACTTTTTTTTTACTGTTTATTTATTAACTATTTCCCCCTTAGGGGCTAGAACCTTGTCCTATTCACCGAAATAGAGCTCTATTAGGGTGAATAGGACTTCACACTCTCCCTGCTGCCCTGTGCTCACAGCAGCAGGGAGCTTTACATGGCGGCCAGGGCTTCAGTAGCGTCCTAACTGCCATGGTAACCGATCAGAGCCCCAGGATTACACTGCTGGGGCTCCTATCAGAAGCTGCCACTGCACCACCAATGAGGAGGAGGGGAGGGGACCCTGTGGCCACTTCCATCAATGTTTTTAATACTGGGGGTTTTCCGCCTTTTCTTCACGCATCTGGACCAGAAGTTGCGTTCCACAGGCCGGAAGTGGGTCCAGCTGTGGACCGCAATCTGTAACTGAGGAACAGGCCAAGCAGACAAGATATCAGAGAGGACAGTAGGGTAAAAGGAAACACAAGGAGGAACAATAGTTAAAGAAAACATTTAAAGGAGGGAGTGTCTGAAGACAGCGCTGTCCTGTGCTAGCATCACAGCTGATCGCCCGCAGTGACAGCTGATCGTCCCCACTGCTGACACCTCATTGGCTGCCGCAGCTGACTGGCACCCGACGCCACCGCTCACCGCCAGCTGTCAGGTGTGCAAGTCTGCAGTTTGATTCCTGTGCCTGGATCTGAGAAAGGCTTGTACCCGGGCACAGGATTACAAACCCGGACTGTCCGGGTCATTCCCGTACGGGTGGCAACCCTAAGAAGGGGGGTACCAATGTTTTTAATACTGGGGTGGGTGCACTGCGCCACCAATGTTTTTAATACTGGGGAGGAGGGGGAGGGCGCACTACGCCACCAATGATAGTTAACCTTTAACACAGAAGCACATAGCTGGCACCCTGCCTCTGACAGGGAGCTGAGATCAGCGGCAGTGAACCCCTCAGGTGAGGGGTTAACTGCGGATGATCGCAGCGCCCTGTCATAGAAGCAGGGCGCCGGCTATTTGATTCTGCTGCCTCCTGTATTTGTATTAGAAGTTAACTTTCATTGGTGGTGCAGTGCGCCCGCCCCTCCTCCTCTCGTCTCTCCTCATTGGCAGCGGCAGCCCAGGGGGGAGGGAGAGACTGCTTCCTTCTCCCCTGTGCTGCTGAGGGAACTTGGAGCGCGTTGACAGCACGCTCAAAAGTATCGATTGGGTATCAAAATTTCGATACCCGAAACAACCCTACACCAGACATGATCCTAAAAGGTTCTGCCATTAATCAGAGGCTGGCTTGCTGTCTCCACAAACAAAACCTATAGCCTTTGTACGAAGCATGTGGGAAGGCCATACTCCAACAACCTGGTACAGGTAGTCATGATAGACCCTGTCAAAGCTCTTGCTCTGGTCTAACCCCACCACATATGCCCCGACACTGAAGTGTCTGATGTACGTCACAGCTTCTCTCACCAGTAGCAATGAGTCCACTATTATCTAGCCTTTAAGACCACACATCTGGGTGGGGATGATGAGCTCATCTGCCACCGCACTCAGTCTGTAGTACAAGATCTTAGCCAGGATTTTATAATTGATGTTCAGTAAAGACAATGGATGCCAAGTCTTTTAGATTTCCCTTCTTTGCTAGGAGAACAGAACAGATTAAGGCTCCATTCACACGTCCATACTGTGTTTTGCAGATCCACGGATCCGTGGATCCGCAAAACACGGACACCGGCAATGTGCGTTCTGCATTTTGCGGACCGCACATTGCCGGCACTAATAGAATATGCCTATTATTCTCCACAATTGCGGACAAGAATAGGACATGTTCTATTTTTTGGGGGAACGGAAATGCGGACCCGGAAGTGCAGGTCCGCACTTAGAAATGAATGGGTCCACAATTCCGTTCTGCAAATTGCGGAACGAAAATGTGGACGTGTGAATGGACCCTTATACTGTGACTGTAGACGTCTCCTGGCCATTGTATACTTGCGCCAGGTCTGGAGCTAATACATCTCTGAACCCCATATAGAATTCACTTATCAAACCATTCAGGCCCGGCTCCTCTTAGTTTTTAAGGAGTCAATGCTCCTGTTCACCTCCTCCTCAGTTATGGGCTTGGCCAAGCCGTCTGCTAGTGCAGGATCTGACACCTTTCAGGTAAATGTTGATGCTGTCACAGCTTATCTGACAACCTTTAAAGTAATCTCCTATAATTTTATAGTCTGATCTGACCACGCCACCCCATGTTCATCTAATAGACTGGTCATAAGCCTCCTGCTGACCCTGTTCCTATAGGCAATATAGGGGTCTGTTTGTGAACCTCCCAAATCATCAAACTGTCCCTCTGCTTTGAGAGACTTGAGGCGGTCGTACTGCAGCTCTCACATCTTTTGCTTTATCTGGCTGACGGACTTACCATCTACCTTCTCACCACTATTGATCTTACCCCTGCGCCTCTTCATAACTTCCGCAGATCCACCGCCAGATATAGGGGTTATTTAGTCCTAATAAATTACCCCCATTTTTCTTGGTCGCATTTATGTTCAAATCAGAAACATTGCTGCATTCAGAAGACTCACCAGCCACCATATCCAAACTCTCTTCTCCATGCTGTAGGCCACACTCCAGGCTTTGGGCTTTCCCAGGCTTATCACCCCAGCTTCGCTCCCCTCCCCCTGGGTCAGAACCCATTCCCCCTCCCTGCAGGGAGCTCAGCAGCACACATCTATCCTCTCCTATGGATAAGAATAGAACTACTATACTGCTGTCCTAATGTACAAGAATATAATTACTATAATACTGCACCCTATATAGATTGATATAAGTGCTATAATACTGCCCCAATTTACAAGAATATACAGGATCTACTATAATACTGTCTCTTATGTACAAATATATAACTACTATACCACTATTATAACTATTATAATACTGCCCCAATGTACGAGAATATAACTACTTTCCTCATCGTCCTCAGGCAGCACAGAGTGGATATTCTGTCTCCTAGTCTCCACCCTAGGACCAGCCCACCTAGAATACTAAATAAAGAATTGGCATAATTTTAAAGTTTTTATTTATCATTTTGAAAGAAACATTTAAAACAGTTCACTGAACCAAAATCACACATATTGATGAGACATTGCAACAGCGAAAAACTCCACAAAAGTCTGTCAGTATAGTTCCTCCAAGCCTGTATTTTCACCGTTGCTTTTTGATAGTTGTATTATGAATTTTAGATACCATTCACTCACTCATACACACCACCGCAGCGCCTCAGGATCCCCTCCTCCTACTAAGCTACTGATTTTCAGACCCCATATTTTATCAAATCTCTCCAGACTTCCTCTGGCAAGATAAGTCATTTTATACATTGGCAAGGCCGCTTCGATAAGTTGCATCCAATGTTGAACTGAGGGGACTTTAGGAGGCTTCCAGTTCAGCAAGATAGACTTCCTTGCATAGAACATTAGAAGTCAATATAATTTCTTAGAGTATTTGGCTTGCAACAGATCATCAACAAGTCCTAACAAGCTATCTTCAGGGGAACATACCGCCGGCAATCCTAGCTTTAAATTTAAGAACTTGGACCAAAATTCCTCAATTATCGGACAATCCTAGATCATATGGATTAGGGTGCCAATCTCTCCATTACATCTGGTACATAATGAGCTATTGTGTTGGCGCATTCGTTTTAGTCTGAGCGGGGTTAAATAGACTTGGTGTATCCATTTAACTTGTATCAACTGATCACTGGCACAGACTGTATTCCTCCAGTTGTGTATAAGCTCCCTCTCATGCCTATCCTCTAATCTTGGAATGTCCTTCTGCCATCTTGCCAAAGCTCTGGACAACGGGGAGGCTAGTTGAGACATAAGCGCAGAATAAAAGGAAGATACAGGTTTACACAAATTTGTTTGTCTAGCTGTAACTAGGGGCCGGCGACGCACGCTTCCTTTGCAGCGCCGCCGGCGCTCTGTGCAAGGAGAGGGTCAAGAACGCAGCCTGAGTCCTCGTCTCCATGGCAGCAGGCGAGCAGCAGAGGAGCTGAGTGCTGATAATAATGATCGTTGCTCGGCTGTGTTGGGCTGTGTACTGTGAGTCAGGTGACGCTGGCCACGTCATGTGACTCACCAACCAGGGCTATTTAAACAGGCAGCCTGCTGGCCACAGGTTGCCTGTGATTGGTCTTGCTTCATTCACCAGCATATTGTCTGTTAGTGTTTATTGTGTTTTGACCTCGGCTCTGTATTTTGACCTCCCTCTTGCTACCTCCTTGCATTTGACATGACCTCTTGGCTTTGACCCCGACTTGTGTTTGACTTGATCTGATTTTTCCTTTTTGTATTGTTGTAACCTCTTGGCTCCTGATTTATGCTTGTATTTACCTTGATATTTGCTTAACCCCTCTGTGCCTGCCTGTCACCTTGTTTGTTGTTTTCTTCTTTATTGTAATCTTATTTTTAAGGCCCTGCACGTACTCAGATTAGTGACCGCCGCCAAGTTGGGCCTTTTCACTACCGGTGGGGGCACGGCCCCTCCAATCCGTGGATTAATTTTTTGTAGCCCTGGGTCAGATATATGATGATCCGGATCGTATTGCTCTGGCTGAATCTAGACTGCGTCTTTTGTGCCAGGATAAACAATCCGCAGAGATATACTGCTCAGAATTTGGCAGATGGGCAGCTGATTCTGGTTGGAATGATGCTGCACTCCGAATTCAATTTTGCCATGGTCTTTCGGAGGGATTGAAAGATGCATTTGCCTTTCATGAGAGACCTGCCTCCTTGGAGTCTGCCATGTCTCAGGCTGTTCGTATTGACAGGCGTCTTAGAGAGAGAGGAGAGATCACTCCTTCCTGTCATATTTAGTCCAAGGACAGTGGGGCTGTCTCATTCAGTGAGCAGGGGTCTCAGTCTTTCTCAATCCCCTCTGAGGAGGAGCCCATGCAGCTGGGTTTGCTTGCCTCTAATAATAGAGGATTCAGCTCTCCGAGGAGGGTTTGTTTCTGTTGTGGAGGTATAAATCATTTGGCAAATGTTTGCCCCTCTAGGAGATTCAGGCAGTTTTTTGAGGGTAATAAAGAAATAAAAATAAAAAAATTTGTTAAAAACATTCCATCTGTTACTATTGGCAAGTTTGATGCGGAAATTGAAGGTTTTCCATTTGCTTGTAGTTCCCGTTTTGTCCTACCTGCCAGGGTGGTGCTAGAGAGCAAGAACATTGTTTGTGAGATTTTTGTAGATAGTGGAGCAGCTGTCAATCTCATTGATAGTCAATTTGCTATAACACATGGTTTCCAGGTATGCACTTTGGGAAAGGATATACCTGTTTTTGCTATCGATTCTGCTCCACTTTCTCAAAAATCGTTAAAGGGCATAGTTCACAATATCCGTTTGACTGTGGGTGATGCTCATGTTGAGGATGTGTCATGTTTCATCCTAAGCGGATTACCTACTCCTCTAGTGTTGGGGCTACCCTGACTCACTAAACATAACCCCACCATTGATTAGCAAGCGAGGCAAATAAATGGTTGGAGTGACTTTTGCGCAGAGAATTGCCTCTCGGCGTCTCTTTCAGAGGTTTCCACCAAGACTGTACCATCTTTTCTCTCTGAATTTTCGGATGTGTTTTCAGAGAGTGGTGTCCAGGAGCTGCCCCCTCATCAGGAGTACGATTGCCCTATTAATCTCATCCCAGGCGCCAAGCTGCCTAAATCTTGTTTATACAATCTCTCCCAACCTGAAAGGGTCGCTATGCGTACGTACTGTATATCTCTGAGAGCCTGAGAAAGGGACACATCCGACCCTCGAAGTCACCTGTTGCTGCAGTTTTTTGTTAAGAAAAAAGATGGTTCTTTAAGACCATGTCTGGATTTCAGGGAGCTGAACAGTATCACAATTCGTGACCCTTATCCACTTCCTCTGATCCCGGACCTGTTTAACCAGATTGTTGGAGCTAAAGTTTTTTCTAAGGCTACTTTCACACTAGCGTTCGGGTGTCCGCTTGTGAGCTCCGTTTGAAGGGGCTCACAAGCGGCCCCGAACGCTTCCGTCCAGCCCTAATGCATTCTGAGTGGATGCGGATCCGCTCAGAATGCATCAGTCTGGCAGCGTTTAGCCTCCGCTCCGCTCAGCAGGCGGACACCTGAACGCTGCTTGCAGCGTTCGGGTGTCCGCCTGGCCGTGCGGAGGCAAGCGGATCCGTCCAGACTTACAATGTAAGTCAATGGGGACGGATCTGTTTGAAGATGACACACTATGGCTCAATTATCAAACGGATCCGTCCCCCATTGACTTTCAATGTAAAGTCTGGACGGATCCGTCTGTGGCTACTTTCACACTTAGACATTTTTTAACAATATAATGCAGACGGATCCGTTCTGAACGGAGCCACCGTCTGCATTATATGAGCGGATCCGTCTCAGACGGATCCGCACTGAACGCAAGTGTAAAAGTAGCCTATGTTGGATTTAAGAGGGGCATACAACCTGGTCAGGGTCAGGGAAGGGGACGAATGGAAGACAGCCTTCAATACCCCTGAGGGTCACTTCGAGAATTTGGTTATGCCTTTTGGTTTGATGAATGCTCCAGCCGTCTTCCAACATTTTGTGAACAGCATTTTTTATCATGTAATGGGCAAATTTATACTAGTGTATCTAGATGACATTTAGATTTTTTCTCCTGATTTCAAAACTCATAAGGAACACCTACGTCAGGTCCTGCTCATTCTGCGGGAGAATAAATTGTACGCTTAAGGCCTCTTTCACACTTGCGTTGTCCGGATCCGGCGTGTACTCCACTTGCCGGAATTACACGCCGGATCCGGAAAAACGCAAGTGTACTGAAAGCATTTGAAGACGGATCCGTCTTCAAAATGCTTTCAGTGTTACTATGGCACCCAGGATGCTATTAAAGTCCTGGTTGCCATAGTAGGAGCGGGGAGCGGGGGAGCGGTATACTTACAGTCCGTGCGGCTCCCGGGGCGCTTCAGAGTGACGTCAGAGCGCCCCATGCGCCTGGATGACGTACCATGCGATCACGTCATCCATGCGCGTGGGGCGCCCTGAAGTCACTCTGGAGCGCCCCGGGAGCCGCACGGATGGTAAGTATGCTGCTCCCCCGCTCCCCGCTACACTTTACCATGGCTGCCAGGACTTTAGCGTCCCGGCAGCCATGGTAACCACTCTAAAAAAGCTAAACGTCAGATCCGGCAATGCGCCGAAACGACGTTTAGCTTAAGGCCGGATCCGGATCAATGCCTTTCAATGGGCATTCATTCCGGATCCGGCCTTGCGGCAAGTCTTCAGGATTTTTGGCCAGAGCAAAAAGCGCAGCATGCTGCGGTATTTTCTCCGGCCAAAAGACGTTCCGTTCCGGAACTGAAGACATCCTGATGCATCCTGAACGGATTTCACTCCATTCAGAATGCATTAGGATAAAACTGATCAGGATTCTTACGGCATAGAGCCCCGACGACGGAACTCTATGCCGGAAGACAAGAACGCAGGTGTGAAAGAGCCC
Source organism: Bufo gargarizans (assembly GCF_014858855.1). Classification (NCBI taxonomy): domain Eukaryota; kingdom Metazoa; phylum Chordata; class Amphibia; order Anura; family Bufonidae; genus Bufo; species Bufo gargarizans. Next base: position 320,663,135 of record NC_058085.1, on the reverse strand, counting down.
TTAACTGGAAAAATGTGTGTTTGCGGTTCCAGAAATTCAATTTCTGGGTTTTCTTCTCTCTGCTTCCGGTTTTCACATGGACCCTGAGAAGGTCCACGCTGTGCTTGATTGGGAGCTTCCTGAGAATCAGAAGGCGCTGATGCGCTTTTTAATTTTTGCCAATTATTACAGGAAGTTCATTTTGAATTATTCCTCTGTTGTTAAGCCATTCACTGATATGACTAAAAAGGGGGTAGATTTTTCCTCCTGGTCGGTAGATGCGCTTAAGGCCTTTTCTAGTATCAAAGAGAATTTTGCTTCCACTCCCATCTTGGTACAACCTGATGTCTCTCTACCTTTCATTGTTGAGGTGGACCCTTCTGAGATGGGTGTGGGTGCGGTCTTGTCTCAGGGTCCCTCTCCTGCCAAATGGCGACCGTGTGCCTTTTTCTCAAAGAAACTCTCCTCCGCAGAGAGAAATTACGATGTGGGAGATAGGGAATTGTTGGCCATCAAATTAGCTTTTGAGGAATGGCGCCATTGGCTAGAGGGAGCCAAACACCCTTTTACCGTGTTTACCGACCATAAGAATCTGGCCTACTTGGAGTCAGCCAAGCGTCTGAACCCGAGACAGGCCAGATGATCTTTATTCTTTTCCAGGTTTAATTTTGCTGTCACGTTCTGCCCTGGGGTTAAAAATGTGAAGGCCGATGCCCTGTCACGTTGTTTTCCGGGATGGGGGAACTTTGAAGACCCGGGTCCCATTTTGGCTGATGGGGTGGTCGTCTCTGCTCTTTACCCTGATTTGGAGGCAGAGGTTCAGGCAGCCCAGGCAGAGGCTCCTGATCTTTGTCCTCCTGGGAGGTTGTTTGTGCCTCTCGCTTTACGACTCAAGGTTTTTAAGGAGCATCACGATACTGTCCTTGCTGGGCACCCGGGGAGTAGAGCCACAGTGGATCTCATTGCTCAGAGATTCTGGTGGCCAGCTCTTCGTAAGATGGTTGAGGGTTTTGTGGCAGCCTGCGAGACCTGCGCTCGTGCCAAGGTCCCTCATTCACGGCCATCGGGTCCCCTTCTCCCGTTACCCATTCCTTCCCGTCCTTGGACGCATCTGTCCATGGACTTCATTACGGACCCGCCTCGTTCCTCGGGGAAGACTGTGATTTTGGTAGTAGTAGACCGTTTTAGCAAAATGGCGCATTTCATTCCTTTTCCTGGGTTACCCAATGCTAAAACGCTGGCGCAGGCATTTGTTGATCACATTGTCAAACTGCATGGCATTCCTTCAGACATAGTCTCAGATAGTGGCACGCAGTTTGTTTCCAGATTCTGTAAGGCCTTCTGTTCTCGCTTGGGGGTTCGGTTGTCGTTCTCTTCTGCTTTTCACCCGCAGTCGAATGGCCAGACAGAACGTGTCAATCAGAATCTGGAGACATATCTGCGCTGTTTTGTGACTGAGAATCAGGAGGATTGGTGTTCTTTTTTGTCCCTTGCTGAGTTTGCTTTAAATAACCGTTGCCAGGAGTCCTCGGATAAGTCACCATTTTTTGGTGCATATCGGTTTCATCCGCAGTTTGGGACATTCTCTGGAGAGGGGTCTTCTGGTTTACCTGATGAGGAGAGATTTTCTTCGTTTTTGTCATTTATTTGACAAAAGATTCAGGGTAATCTGAAGAGGATGAGTAAGAGATATAAGCGTGTGGCAGATAAGAGACGTGTGCCTGGTCCGGACCTGAATGTGGGTGATCTGGTGTGGTTGTCTACTAAGAATATCAAATTGAAGGTTCCCTCCTGGAAGTTGGGTCCTAAGTTTATTGGGCCTTACAAGATCTTGTCCGTCATCAATCCCGTTGCCTTTCGTCTTGATCTTCATCAGACTTGGAAGATCCATAATGTTTTTCACAAGTCCCTATTAAAACCTTATGTCCAACCCACTGTACCCTCCTCTTTGCCTCCTCCTCCGATTGTGGTCGATGGTAATCTTGAATTTCATGTCTCTAGGATTGTGGATTCTCGCATTATCCGCGGTTCTCTCCAGTACCTCGTTCATTGGGAGGGTTATGGTCCTGAGGAGAGGATGTAGGTCCCAGAGGCGGACATAAAGGCCACTCGTCTCATCAGGGCTTTCCATAGATTCCATCCTGAGAAGGTGGGCTCTAAGTGTCCGGAGTCCACTCGTAGAAGGAGGGGTACTGTCACTGCCAGATCTCTGAGAAGCTCTGACAGACGTTCTTCAGTACCTCTTGCTTGAGGTTCTTTTGTTTTGGTTTCATTTTGTCATCTCGTTTCCCTCTCTCAGCTGACATCTAGTTGCACTGATTGCATCCCTTTATATCCCCTCCCATACTGCATTACTTTGCAGTTTATACAACTTCCTGGATTGTGCTCACTGCTAGATGCTGCAACTGCTGATTCCTCACATAAGTCTTTTCCTTTATTTGTGTTTTCCTGTTGGCTTGATTCTAGGCGACCCTGACTCCTTCCGTATTAAGTGCAGGGAGCCGGTGGTCGTGTCCCCTCACTATTGTAGGGTTTTCAGGTGTCACTCAATCTAGGTACGAGGGCATGCAATTTTCTATCATTAAGATCTTTGCATGGGCTGAGCAGTCAGGGAGAGCTCTAGGGCTTTTATAGGGCTCACCCATATGTTTCTTAGTTTGGGATCAAGTCAGTTGGATATTTATTTGTGACTTCTAGTTTCCTGCAACACCATCCATGACAGTACCACCCTCACCCACAAACCAGAGAAGGGAAAATAATTAGGAAAATAACCCTTTGTGGCAGGCGCAGCACTATGAAGTGCCTTTTGAGCTGTGGCATTAAAATAATTTTGCTATCTCTGACTTTTAGTCTAACCAGACTGTCTATTATTCTGTAATTCCTCTAGCACCGTTCTATGGAAACAGTAGGTTTAAAGAGCACACCAAATGCTTCAAATAACTTCTTTATTAACTTTAACTTTTCTTCATATATAACACAAACACATGTTGAAAAGATATCACAAAATGACGGTATGCATAAGATGGTGGTTCAACGGTTCAATCTTTTTTTTTATTAAGTAATTTTTTATTAGCATTTTTTTATATTACAAACGTAAGGCCCCAACCCCCACATACCCTCCCCCCACAAACCATCAGTGTGATGCCCTCCATCTTCCATAGCTACAACATCCGGTTACATCAGTACAATCGGATAAAAATTACACAGGCACAAGCCCCATCATTCAACGGTTCAATCTTGTCATTCAACATAACATCAGGGCTGTCTTTAATATTGATTGGACCCTGGGCAAAAATTTACTTGGGCCCCCTGGATCCCGCTTTCCCACACCTTAGCAGGCAATCACGCCCTCCACCACAACACTCACACAAAAAATCCACACATCTGGTAGAGTACAGTGAATGACTGTGAATACTTCCAGTTCTGAAGACTCCAGTGGCTCAGGATCAGTGCTCTTGGCAGCTGGGCTCAGGCTTGAAGTGGGCACCGCTCTGCAGGAAGGAGACCAGGGCTTGTCTCACCCTAGTGTTACAGTGCACCCCAGCACCCCACAGTATGCAGTATAGCACCCTATAGTATACAGCACCACACAGTATGCAGTTTAGCACCCCACACTATACAGTACCCCACAGTATATAGTAGAACAGCCCCTGTCACCTTTTTCTGATGCAATCTTCACACAAAAAAGCTCCACAGTTAACTTCTGCAACACTCCTGATAGGACATGTGATGACCTCATAGCCATGTGACCAGTAATTGCTAGGTTACTGGTCACATGGTGATGATGTCATTAAGGTCCTAGATCACAACGTTAAAGTACACAGACAGCTTGACACCCGGGGCAGTAGCTAGCAGGGCTCAAGAGGCAGCTGCCTTGGGCCCCCCAGGAGCAACTGGGCCCGGGGCAGCTGCCCCTTTTGCCCCTTGGTAAAGATGGCCCTGCATAACATGGTGGATATATTTCTCTTTTGAGTATCTGTACTCTCACTTTAAGTTATATAAGCACTTTATGATCTCTCTGAGAGGTATATCTGAGGTCTAACTAATAGTTCTACTTGCAGTATGCAGTTAGCAGTGACTATTTGCAGATTGGTTAAATATGATCTGGTATGGATGTATGCAATTTTGGATTGCAATATGGAATTTGTAGCTTGCAAGTAGTTTGCGTCACATGACTCCTGTGTTCTGATGCAGCCGAGCACCGAGTGATCAGCGCGGTGCACAGCCATATTGTGGTTGTCATGGGAATAGGCGACGCCGGGCGCGCTTCCAAGAAAACCGCATCGTGACAGTAACCCCTCTTTCACGCGGGGCCACCGGATCCAAGGCCCCAGGCGACAGCCTAGTGGCGTGAACATCCTTAGCTGGAACCCAGGACCTTTCCTCCGGTCCATAGCCTTTCCAGTGTACTAGATACTGTAAAAAGTTGCGGACTCTCCTAACATCCAAAATTTTTGAAGCCACAAATACCTCAGAATTATTAACCAGTACTGACGGCGAAGTGGGCTGTGAAGGAACAACAGGAGCAATATGTCTTTTCAGCAGAGATTTATGGAAGACATCATGGATGTGGAACGAATTAGGTAACCTTAATCTAAATGTCACTGGATTGATTACCTCTGTAATCTCGTATGGACCTATAAAACGAGGTGCAAACTTTTTGGAGGCCACCTTGAAAGGCACATTATTAGAGGACAGCCACACCTGATCCCCAACCTGAAAATCCGTTACTCTCAGGATGATAGGCAGACGAGAAGGACAATCAACAAAGGACCTCTGACAGAAGGCTCTCCAAAATCTCGACACAAACTGGACACCCCTATCAGACACAATGTACTTGGGTACACCGTGCAAACGTACAATTTGTTCCACAAATACAGAGGCCAGAGTCTTAGCATTCGGAAGGTTAGCAAGGGGAACAAAATGTACCATCTTACTGAATCTGTCGACCACTACCCAAACCACAGTTTTACCCTCAGCAGGTGGTAGAGCCGTGATGAAGTCCATAGAAATATGGGACCCGGGTCTACTGGAAATGGGAAGGGGGTTGCAGTTTACCAGCAGGACGAGTCCTAGGGGTTTTGGACCTGGCACACACCTCGCAGGCCGAAACATAGGACTTGATATCCTTGAACAGGGTGGGCCACCAATAAGACCTGGATACCACCCTTTAGTATTCTTGATACCAGGATGTCCAACAGTTCCGGAGACGGAACTGTTCAGGAACAAACAACTTACCTGTTGGTGTGAGTGCCGGGGCCAGATGTTGTCCTGCCTTAATAAGAACCGTAAGATCTTGGGATTTGGCTGCTAAAAAGACACTAGCTGGCAATATGGTTTCAGGCAGTGCGTCTATGGTCTGGAACGCACAGAAACTCCGGGATAGGGCATCTGCCTTCACGTTCTTACCTCCTGGCCTGAAAGTGATGGAGAAATTAAAGCGTGTGAAAAACAATGCCCATCTGGCTTTACGGGGATTCAACCTCTTAGCAGACTCAAGAAACATCAGATTTTTGTGATTAGTAAAAATGATAACACAATGTTTAGCCCCCTCAAGAAAATGTCTCCACTCCTCAAATGCCCATTTAATGGCCAGCAATTCACAATTCCCCACATCATAATTTCTCTCAGTTGGAGAAAACTTTTGGGAAAAGAAGGCACAAGGCCTTAAATTGGTAAGACTAGCGGGACCTTGAGAGAGGACCGCCCCCACTCTGTTCCCAGAGGCATCCACCTCCACAATGAAAGGTCTATCTTGATCCGGCTGAATCAAAACTGGGGCGCAGCTGAAAGCCTTCTTAAGTGTCTCAAATGCTTCAGTAACCTCAACAGACCAGTTCTCCAGGTCCGCCCCTTTTTTGGTGATGTCGGTCAAGGGCCTGTTACTCTGTCACGCACACAGGGAGTGGGGTAGTGACCACTGAACTTCACCCTCACCCCTGTCCCTGCCTACTTGCCTCGCAAGTCCTAGCGACAAGGGCCAACTGGTCGACAAACCCTTAGATAGGATAGTGCAGGGAAGACAGACAACACAAACAGATAGGTCAAACAAGCCGCGTTAAAACCAAGAGAGCAGAAAAGGTACCAGGGGGAGCAAGCAGAGAATCGTCAGGACAAGCCAAAGTCAAACCAGGAAAGCACGCCAATACCAGAGGATGAGACGGACGGGAAATCGGAAGCCAAGCAGGAACAAACTAACCAGGTGAGTATGATGCAGGAAGGACCTCAATAACAGGCAATCTGTGTCCAGCAGCTTGCCCGTTTAAATAGAGCGCTGGTGAAGTCATGTGACGTGGCTAGCGTCACATGACTCCTGAGTTCTGATGCAGCCCCGGCCGTCCCAGCTTCCCAGAAGACCGTGACACTTTGCTATAACTTTGCTTCCTTTCACAATCCAGTAACCACCTTCTCTCAAACAGCTTTGGGTAAAGCTTCTTCTTTGATGCAAGGATATGTTGTAGTGATCATTAATCAATCTTGTGAAGGTAGTGTTTTAGGGTAGAATTGCTGGATGCTTCACTCTACTAGGTAACAATGCATTTTCCAGTCTCCCTCTCACCTTCAGTATACCATCCTGCAGAACAAGATTAAGCTTGTACAATGGGTGGTTGTTTGGAAACATTTTAGGTTCTTGTCTAAGTCTGGACCGGTGAACTAGTTTGAATTTTTCAATTCTTTTACATTCAGGCCCCTTGAAGCATGATCTGCTGGGTTATGCTTTGTGTCAATGTGATGACAATGTTCCGGATTTGTTCTTTCCTGAATTTTCTCAACTCTGTTGGCGACAAAGATTTGGAATCTTCGAGCTTCGTTGTTTATGTATCCTAGGACAACTTGTGAGTCTGTCAAAAAATATTCTTCATCTATTTTCAATTCCAATTCTTCTCTCAGAAACTTGCTTACTAATGCTGAAACCACGGCTGCTGTCAGTTCAAGTCTTGGTATTTTCTGAATACTGGTAGGTGCAACTCTTGCCTTCCCCATAACCAGGGCACAGTGTATCTTTTCTTCTCCTATTACTCTGATTTAGGAGCACTGACCATAACTTCTGGCATCTGAAAAATGATAAAGTTCTATTTTCTTGTACTTTCTGAAATCATGAGGTACAAAATATCTGGGAATCTGAACTTCTCTCAAGTTTTGCAAGTCTCTTTTTTTTGGAACATACTTTTTATTAATTTTCCATTTAATTATCAGTCATACATATCTTGCATAAGATTACATATATTCATGTGATCATGACATTCATGTATTACATATCACTCAGGTACTCAACATAAAACCCCCTACCCTCCCCCCTTTTGCAAGTCTCTTATCCAACTCTCCCATCTTGGCCTCAAATTTTCAGGTATGGGCTGATCCCATCCCAACTTCTGTCTGCATAATTCTTGCAGTATTTCTTTTACTCTGAGGATTACTGGGGCCAGAAATCCCAATGGATCAAATATAGAAGCCACTGCGGAAAGAATGGTTTGTCTAGTTGCAACTTTCTCTTCAATAGATACTTTAAAGAAGAACTTGTTGCTCTCTACATTTCATCCCAATCCAAGTACGTTCTGAACTGGATGATGATCATAATTGAGATCTACATTCTTCATTGTTGTTGTACGTTCAGAGTCACTGATGGACTCCAGTACGTCTCTGTTGTTTGAGATGAATTTGTGAAGGCGCAGGTTTCCTCTTGCGGTTAACTCTTGGCTTTCTTTCACTAGTTTAATTGCAGATTCTGTAGACTCTAGACTTAAAGAAGGACATACAGAGAAAGTTAATAACAAACCTAAAGAAGGAGAAGTGTGGTACATCCCACATCAAGGTGTTTACCACTCAAAGAAACCAGATAAGATTAGAGTAGTATTTGATTGCTCAGCAAAGTACAATGGTGTTGCATTGAATGATCATCTACTAAAAGGACCAGATATTACAAACACTCTGCCTGGAGTACTCTGTAGATTCAGAAAGTATCCCGTAGTGGTCATGTGTGACCTTGAAAAGATGTTCCACCAGTTTCATGTGAAGACTGAAGATAGAGACTTCCTGAGGTTCCTATGGTGGGAGGATGGAGATACAGATACAGAGCCAGTAGAATACAGAATAAAAGTACACTTGTTTGGAGCAGCATCATCTCCAGGTTGCGCCATGAAGTATGGTATGAAGTACCTGGCTAACCAGAATGAAAAGGATTACCCGTCAGCAGCAAATTTTCTGAAGAAAAACTTTTATGTAGATGATGGTCTTATAAGTCTAGAGTCCACAGAATCTGCACTCAAACTAGTGAAAGAAAGCTAAGAGTTATGCACAAGAGGAAACCTGCGCCTTCACAAATTCAACTACAACTTGCAAGCATACAAACCAGATTCCATACAAATTGCATACAAACTGCGAACTGCTCATATCAGATGATAAGCAATTGCATACTGCAAACCAAGTTGAGCAAGCAGAACTATTAGTTAGAACTCAGATATACCTCTCAGAGAGATCATAAAGTGCTTAAATAACTTAAAGTGAGAGTACAGATACTCAAGAGAGAAATATATCCACCATTTTATGTTGAATGACAAGATTAAACAGTTGAACCACCAGCTTAATCATACCACCATTTTATGATAGTCTATGTACAAAACACATGTTGAATAAAGTATCTTCTGCGGAGGAGGCAGTGTTTTATATGAAGAAAAGTTGAAGTTAATAAAGAAGTTATTTCACGCATTTGGTGTGCTCTTTAAAACTACTATTTCCATAGAACGGCGCTAGAGGAATTACAGAGTAACAGACAGTGTGGTTAGACTAAAAGTTAGAGATATAAAAATTCCTCTAATACCACAGCGCAAAAAGCACTTTATAGTGCTGTACCTGCCACAGTGGAACTATTTTGGCCTCTTTGCTTTCATAAAACTGAACTCTGGCTGGATCTGTGTGTGTTCAGCTCCTGTCTTTGGTGAATAATGATTCTAGCAGCTCCTGCTAGGGTAATTCCCAGACAGTCTGTGTGTGAGGCTGGCTGTGATTGGTGAAAACTCTTGCTGTGTGAGAAGCTGGCTGTGATTGGTCTAGACTTCTGCCCAGCAACAACAGATTAACACTATGCATTTTGCTGTGTCACTGAGTTTACCTTACATTACAAAATAAATCATAAAGGCATATTATCTTTTTCTGCTTCTTTGAGCACAAAATATAACAGTTATCTGACATTCAAAACCTGATGTCACTGTAAATAACTCTGCTTTTGTCTCTAACACATAAACGTAGGAACTGTATTAAGCTTATTGGCAGGTCTAGCTGTATACACATATAAGCTATACTAGCAACCTAGGACAGGTCTTAGCTGGCCAGCTACACCCTTCACTGGTAAACTACCCACCCTTCACTCTCCCCTGTATAACCTCACTCAATAAACCTGATACAAGTAAGATCAAGGAACAAAAGGGATATCTCCATTAGACCATATTCATATCCCCATCTCAAGCATATCCCTCTCCTCGTCAGATCCCCACAGTACATATAACCTGCAGCAGGTCGACAATAGATACAAACGGGGAAGAACATTTTGTATATGAAATGCCCTCAATTAAACTAGGCTGGTAATTCACTGTTTTCCTCCTTGAGGACGGCGATTGTCCAACCAATCTGACGCTTCCTCTGGCGTTTGAAAGAAACAAGTGGTCCCATCTGTGACAAGCACTCGCCAATCCTGTCGTACTATGCAACAGTTGTCATACAGGTCTCGCCCACTAGAGACTTCTGGAGGCAAATCCACTGTGAGCACAGTAGACGTTTAAGATTGGTTGATGTGCCCATACATGATACAATCGCGATTGTACATACAATCGGTAAAATAAAATTATCGATTTCTTGCTGGAAATCAAATTAATTTCCTGCCACCACTCTTCGTATTGAATAAGGGCAAAGAGACCCTGGCTAGCTAATCCTAAAGGGACGAAACGGTTATTTGCAACCTAGCTAACCAATTAACAATGTATAAAAATAAGACAAATGCGTTAGTATGTCTCCTCTGAGGACAGCGTTCTTAAATAGACCAGATAATCAGGTAACAAGGGCAAAACTGGAAAGATTTAATCATTAGTTTTATTTTAAAAACTATACACAAAAATATACATTAAAACTTACAGATAAATATACCTGTCAGTCGAACAGATTGGTTGGATGGAAATAGGTAAGAGATAGAAAAGAGTAGAATGTCTGTAAGGTCAGAATTACTGTGGTAGAGTCCAGTAACAGATAAAGTCTTTGCAAGGAATAATCCAAGATGGCGGTGTGCCCGTGTCCACTGGGCGGTTGCGATGTTGATCGACTTCAGATGGTAGGTGAAGGACCAGAGTGGGTCACTGTGTTTCACCCATTCGGTAGCTGGGAGTGGCTATGACACGTACAAGCCCAGCCTTGTGTAATTCGAAGAGGGGCAGTTCTTGCGCTGAGAGGGAGAAAATCTGGCAGACTCTTAGCTTTGCCAGTTTCTCTGTACCCGTAGGTCCAATTAAGAAATAATGTTCAGATTTATAATCAGGACAATTTTATGCATCATCTAATACCAAATATGACTGGAAGATAATACCTGCCTGAGAACCGTTATAGCTCAGAGCGGGAATTTCCTATTGACTTGCGGATTTCCTGGAAGGTGTGTTAGAAGAAGCGAAACATTTTCTAAAGAGATTGCTAATTTTGTAAATTTGAAGGAAATATGGGAAAAATATGAAATTTATGGATTGGAGGTGACCTTAAGGTCATCTTCCTTCTTGTACCAACCAACTGTGTGATAAGTATCTGTCCTTCTCTTTTAAAGGTCTGACCAGGCTTAAGGAGTGTGAAAACTCATGCTGTGTTGGGGCCACTCAGACTAGAGAGAAGACCCGGTTATGAGGTTTTGTCATGATGATATCAGATTGATGGATGTATAACCTGACAGGGGGTCAGTAGGAATCTTTGGCCAGGGTTTGCTAATTAACCTTTACTCTGTGAGCTGTAACGGAAAGTTTTAACTCTTTGTGTGCAGGAGAGGGCTCTGGCGATTGATTTTAGAACATGATGCATTCGCAATGTCTTCGTATTGCCGAGATCGCAAATCGTCACACCATCCACCTGGACTCGCAGCCTCGTCGGGTAAAGCATTGCGTACGGCAGGCCAAGTTCCCTCAGTTTGGCCTGAACTTGCGTAAATTGTCTTCTCTTCTTCTGCACCTCAGTAGTGAAGTCAGGGTAAAAGGATATCTTAGTATTGTCATAAGAAACAGTTCCCTGTTCTCATTATAAATGGTCTCGGTGGGGAGCTGGGAGACAAGGGCCTAGTGATTCTGTGCGCCCGTTCAATTACGAAGCATTGAGAGAGCTGCAACGGCGATAGCACCGACTTTATCAGGCTTTCAGCGAAGGTCTCAGGTTCTGTGCCCTCTGCTCTCTCTGGGAGGCTAAGGATGTGGATATTATTACGCCTGTTGCGATTTTCAGCATCTTCTGCTCTAGCTTGAAGGATTTTTACTTGCTTAAGAAGCGAGTTTGTCAACTCAGAGGTGCCATGCACTGTGTCTTCCACTTCTCCAACCCTACGTTCCACCTCTGTGGTACGGTTTCTCATTTTCTCAATATCATGACACAGAAAATTGACATCACTTTGTAGGTGATCTATCTTTGCAGTTAGGGCAGCCTGGCAAGCTGCTATGGCTGACATAATTCTATCCGTTTGAGGCATATCATCAGATATATCATGAGTTGCAGATGTGTCCTCCTCCTCAGTCTGGCTCATGTTGTCTATCAAGAGTCTGCCTGAAGTATGAGAGGGTGTTGAAGCGTTTTTTGCCCGATATACAGCTGCTTCTATTTCTATATGTGACTATATTCAATGCAGGCAGTAGTTTGAATAAAGAGTCTTACTGGATAAAACCAGTAATGGGGCACTGCTCATATATGGTGTGCACCTTTCAGCTCTCTCTCTCAGCAGCAACTCCCAGTAGCCACGTGGCTCGGCACACAGAGCTCCCCAACACTATGAGATTTAAATCAGCTCAGTATTCGACCCATGGTGGTCAACCCCTAAAAAACCAATGGGCTGTGAAAGGAACAGACAAAATGGAGTCACATTTCTCTTCAGGCTGCACTCCAACTTTTATATGTATTGGAGCCCCGGGCACCCTGACAATAGCCTCGTAGTCCCGCTGGTAAGATGGCCGCCACCCGTCCAGGTAGCAGAACCTGCTCCACCGCAGCTCCGGAGATCAGTCCCTACACTCCCCAGATAGCTGGGATGCAGTTCTGTAGTCTCCCCCGCAAGTATATGAATTGGCATAATTAATTGCTAGTGCTATATGAACCCTCTCTCACAGCTCACTCATGTGTTTCATTTTGTCCTTATTAGGAGCAGGTTGAACAGGAGCAGGTGCACATGTTCTCCTGAACATGTGCACCTTTCTCTTTTCTTTTTCTTTTTTTTGGGTGGGGATTATGCCTGGGTAGAGAGAGACCCTATATACAGGAATATATCTACTATAATACTGCTCCCTATGTACTCCCAGTATAGCTACTATACTACTGTCCCCAATGTACAAGAATATGTACAAGAATATTACTACTATGCTACCCGCTATGTACAGGAATATACCTACTATATTGTCCCCTATATACAAGAAAATAACTACTATAATACTGCTCAAATGTATAAGAATCTAACTACTATACTACTGTCCTCAATGAACAAGAATATAACTGCTGTAATACTGTTCCCCTATATAGAAAAATATATCTATTATTCTGCCAGTACATACATAAATATAACTACTACTATAATACTGTCCCTATGTACAAGAATATAACTACTATAATACTGCCTCCTATGTACAAGAATATAACTACTATAATACTGCCTCCTATGTACAAGAATATAACTACTATAATACTGCCTCCTATGTACAGAAATATAACTATATAACTAGTATAATACCATCCACTATGTACAAGTATATAAGAACTATAATACTGAACTATAATACTGCTCCTGAGTTTTTTTTTTATCCATTACTGGTTTCCCCAGTCACACCCAGTTAGAGTTAATACCCGTGCAGGGATGTCCTAAGGCCAGGCGTTTCCTGTGCCTCTCGTTGTTGCCTCCAATGGGGCTCATTATATCTTTGTAGCTATGGATTTGGTTGATTTTTCGCTTAGCCCTGAGCACTGTATATTTCTTATGCAGTCTCCTCCTGAGCTGTTATGTAAGTGTTCTCGGGGAGATGCAGCGTCTTACATTTGCCAAGAAAGAAGGGAATAAAGAAATAAAAAAAAACACAAAAAGCCATTTAAAATCTGAGGAATCACAGTTGTTTTTCTTGGTGTTGGTCTCGTCAGGAGCAGGGTGCTCAGGAGGAGTCTGTGAGGTTCCCTGAGATTCTCTCGCCTCCCGGCCTCTTGTTATAAAGATCTTGATTGTTTTCGAGCTGTCAGACAAGTAGCGGTAGGGAGAGAAATTAAATTGTGGCGTCTTACAACAAGGCTCCTGGGCCTGGAGGTGAAAATGATCTGCTCTAAGTCAGCAGCCAAAACAAGAATGCAGTCACGGTAAAGACCTGGGGGCCATGTGTATTACTACGTGCGAACCCCTGTACCCCAGCCTGGTCACTTTCACCCATTCCTCCCTAATTCACACATTTTGCTAAAAAACATATCTGCAATATTCAACGGTCTGTGCTTTGTAGATTTGGTATTTGGAAACTGTATTACACAGGTACATTGGTTGACAGAATGCAGAGGACTCTGTTCTGCATATATGGCTGTGTTCACATTTGTGTTGCATGCTCCGTTAAGGGCCATCTTCCCCGATGCCGCCTAAAACGGCTTTCAGAATAGCACAGCATGGTGCACTAATTTTGTCCAGTACAATTCTGTATGATGGAAACGCGCCAGGCTCCATTGTAGCGTATCGGCACTGTCCGGTGATGGTCGTGTCATGTTATGGATGCAGAACTTTTTTTGCATTGTGTACTGTACGTATCACCACAATGGCTTCTGCATTACATACTATTTCCTGGCAAAGTCTCTGCATTGTATGTTGGTCTATAGATTAGTCTTTGCTTTGTTTATTGGCCCATAGAACAGTTTTTGCATTGTACATTGTCCAAAAGAATAATCTCTTCATTGTGCATTGGTTGATTGGAACTAAATAGGCCAGTGGTGGCGAACCTATGGCACGGGTGCCAGAGGCGGCACTCAGGGCCCTCTCTGTAGGCACCCGCTTCTTGGAAAAAGTCTATGGTGTACCAATATGCCTTAGACTTTTCCTGCCATTCATTAGCGCAGGGCGCACTATGAACATAGAAGTCAGCACATTGAATGTAGGCAGGCTATTTTAGCTAAATGATAAAGTACATGGAACATATACTATATTGGACTGTAGTATTAAGGTTAAATTGCCATGTTGGCACTTTGCCATACATAAGTCGGCTTTAGGTTGCAGTTTGGGCACTCAGTCTCTAAAAGGTCCACCATCACTGAAATAGGCTATAGCAGTGACTTGTACATTGGTCCCCAACATGGTCACTGAATTAATCCTTAGCACAGTTTCTTCGCTGTATATTGGTTCTTGGCACAGTTTTTTCATTGTACATTAGTCCATAGCACAGGTTCTTCATGGTACATAGGTCTCTAGTGCAGTTTCTGCATTGTACATAGGTCCCTAATATACAGTTTCTTCATTGTACATAGGCCCCTAGCGCAGTTTCTTCATTGTACATTGGTTCTTAGTAAAGTTGCTACATTGTATATTGCTTCTTAGCACAGTCTTTGCATTGTACCTAGGTCCCTAGCACAGCCTCTGCATTGCACATTGGTCCTTGGCACAGTTTCTTCATTGTACATTGGTCTTTTAATTGTACCTAGGTCCTTAGCACAGTTTCTTCATTGTACATTGGTCCTTAATACAGTTTTTTCATTGTATATTGGTCCTTGGTGCAGTTTCTTCATTGACTATTGGTTCTCAGCACAGTCTTTGCATTGTACATTGATCCTCAGCACAGTCTCTGCATTGTACATTGATCCTTAGTGAAGTTTCTTCATTGGACATTGGTCCTTGGCACAGTCTTTTCATTGTACATAGGTCCCAAGGACAGTTTCTGCATTGTACATTGATCCTCAGCGTAGTTTCTTCATTGTACATTGGTCCTTAGTGAAGTGTCTTCATTATACATTGGTCCTCAGCACAGTCTCTGCATTGTACATAGGTCCCTAGCGCAGTTTCTGCATTGTACATAGGTCCCTAGCGCAGTTTCTTCATTGTACCTTGGTTCTTAGTGAAGTTGCTTCATTGTATATTGCTTCTTAGCACAGTCTTTGCATTGTACCTAGGTCCCTAGCACAGTCTCTGCATTGTACCTAGGTCCCTAGCACAGCCTCTGCATTGCACATTGGTCCTTGGCACAGTTTCTTGATTGTACATTAGTCCTCAGCACAGTTTCTTCATTGTACATTGGTCTTTTAATTGTACCTAGGTCCCTAGTGCAGTTGCTTCATTGTACATTTGTTCTCAGCACAGTCCTTGCATTGTACATTGGTCCTTAGCACTGTCTCTGCATTGTACATTGGTACTTAGTGCAGTTTCTTCATTGTACATTGGTCCTCAGCACAGTCTTTTCATTGTACATTGGTCCGTAGTGCAGTTTCCTCATTGTATGTAGGCACCTATGAGTTCATTGTTCCCACAGTATGACATTATTAGTCAGGGACATGTGAGTGACACATTACATTTGTCTTCTACCCCAATTGCCTGTTGACCCCACCCCGGCATTACGGGGTTAATAAGCAGCCAGCCGGTGGCTTTTATATAGGAATAAATAATGGCGCGTCGTCTTGTTATTTATCCTGCAGCCCGTGCGCCTGGTAATTATTAGCACAGGGGGGCGTCTGCTGAAAGAACAGTTTTCAATAGTCGCGTTGGCTTCTAAACATTTTCTACTGAAAGGTCAGATCTCCAGAGAAGAGCGGCTCTGTCACCGCTAAAGATTTTATTCGTCTGAGCTAATACCCGACCCAGCGGCTCTGAGCGCTCCCCTTCCCGGCTGATAAGACGCAGAAATCAAAAATGTTTAATCAATACATTCATATTGTCTGTGCAGTGTCATTATGTCTAATGGGCTGGATCGGAGGGGGTGGCTGAATGCAATCTCCTGCTCCACGCACAGGGACCTGCGTCTGAGCTGAAGAAGACTTGTCAGCCAGGTTTCTGTCTGGTACAAAAAAACTACATAGAAAGTCAACAAACTTTGAAAATGCTTACTGATTTTGAGTTACATTAGAATGTATGCTCCAATCACATCCAAAGCTGCATTCAGAAGCCTGTTGGCTAACCGTAGTAATAGTACCAAGGCTATGTACTTGTAATGTTAGGGATCTTCACTTATATCAGGTCTTAGGCTACTTTCACACTAGCGTTCATGGGTCCGTTCGTGAGCTCCGTTTGAAGGAGCTCACGAGCGGACCCAAACGCCTCCGTCCAGCCCTGATGCAATCTGAATGGACGCGGATCCGCTCAGACTGCATCAGTCTGGCGGCGTTCAGCCTCCGCTCCGCTCGCCTCCGCACGGACAGGCGGACAGCTGAACGCTGCTTGCAGCGTTCGGGTGTCCGCCTGGCCATGCGGAGGCGAGCGGATCCGTTCAGACTTACAATGTAAGTCAATGGGAACGGATCCGCTTGAAGATGTCACCATATGGCTCAATCTTCAAGCGGATCCGTCCCCCATTGACTTTACATTGAAAGTCTGAACGGATCCGCTCAGGCTACTTGCGCACTTGCGCACTTGCGAAATTTTTCTAAGTTATTAATGCAGACGGATCCGTACTGAACGGAGCCTCCGTCTGCATTAATATGATCGGATCCGTTCAGAACGGATCCGATCAAGCGCAAGTGTGAAAGTAGCCTTATACAGGAGAGAAGCAAGGTGGAACGTCCTACAGCGTGAGGGCTAACAGGAAAAGAGCAGAATTTGTGTACTTTTGGGAACCACCGTAGCAGTCACTCTTATGGGGACACTGTAGCCAAGGATGTACGCAAGGTGGTGGTTACACAGTTAAAAATGCGTCCTATTGTTTAGCACCTGGAAGGCTAGCAGGCACCTTTACCCGTGACTTCTCTAGACCATTAAGGATACTTTCAGTGTCCTAGAACACAATCTATGCCCTAGACCACCAGGGATACTGAAATTAGCCCCTTCACTGCGCTAGACCACCAGGGATTTTGACAATAACTTCTTTCCTTCCATAGCCCACCAGGCATACAAACATAAACCTCTTCACCACCCTAGAACTCATAGGATACAGACAATAATAACTTTACTACCATAGACTGCCAGAGATACTGACATTAAAGGGGTTTTGCCATCTGATACATTAGTGGCATATCGCTAGGATATGCCACCAATGTTAGATACGTGTGGGTCCCGCCTCTGGAACTCACACCTATCTCCAAAGTGAATGACTCTCTGATGGTTCTGAAAATAGCCAAGCAAGAGGGCTCGGCTATTTTCGGGACTCCGATAGAAGCGAATGGAGAACGGAACACGAATGCATGGCTACCTCTTTATTCACCATTATGGGACTGCCTGAAATAGTTGAGCCAGTGCTCGGCTATTTTCAGAACTCCCTTTAGAAGTAAATTGAGGGCGGCTAAACTTGTGCAGTGTGCTCTCATTCAGCTTGAGGGGGGACCCGTTCTGGAAATGGGAGTGGGTCCCAGAGGTGAGATCTCCACCTATCTAACATCAGTGTCCTATCCTAACATACCACCAGTGTATCAAATAACATAACCCCGCTGAAACCTATCACTGCCTAGACCACCAGGGATGTAAACAATAATGTTCACTACATTAGACCTGGGGCTGGTGAATACTATTTTCCTGGAGGCTATGTGGCCATGTATATCCGCTGCTTTATAGTTAATTAGGATGTTAGTATGATAATATTTCAATGATACAGTTCTGAATTTCCCAACTTAGAGGGTTCAGGGCTCAGCCCCCGAAATGCCTCACTCACTAACTACAACAGCGGAAAAAGAATACTGCCAGCCGGCTGAGAGTTGTTGAGAATCACAATGGTTATAGACAAGAGCAGCTTGCCTACTTGTCCTACTAGTGCCAATGCACCAAGACTGTCGGACAAGTGTGCCCACTCCTGGCACAATGACTCTAACCTGTCAGTACAGAACAGCAATTTTAAGCAGAATCAGTTTCTGGCTGTATGTACGGAGAGGCTGCCCACCCTCCTGGGAGACATTGAGTGACACAGCATTCACTTCTCAGTAAGTGAACGCTTGCTATCCAGGGGTCCCGTTTTAGGACAGACAGTCTGGCTTTCTGACCCCCTGTCCTCCGTCCAGGCCCTGTACCGGGATGTCCTTATTAACAGCTCTTGCTCAGACAGCAGCACTGTGCAGTCTCAGCGGGAGCTGCAGGGATAAAGTCACTCTCCCTCCCTCCCCTCCGCAGCTGACCTGAAGTTCGGTTCTACATTTCAGGTCATCTCCACCCATATATACACCCCGATGCCGCAGACGATTGTCGGGAGGAAAATGTTCTTCATTGAGAAATTCTTGCGCACGCCTCTAACTGCAGCAATCACTATTATGGGGATGTTGTGGTTGTCATTGCCGTCACTTCTATGGTGGCACTGGGGGCTATCAGTGCTAAGGGGGTGCTGCTGTGGCTATCACCGTTATAGGGTATCTGTTATCATTACTGTTATGTGAGCCCTGGGCCTGTCACTGTCATGGGGTACAGTGGCTCTACTGTTATGAGAGTGCTTAACCTTCACTTAAAAGGCTTGTCCCACGAAAAATATTCTAGTTTTCATATTACGGTAGCACCTGGATCTGAATACTTCAATGAAATCTATCTGTATAGCGCCACCTGCAGTTTGCTCTTTTCCTAATTTCTCTGTCCACCTCACTGACATGGACGCACATGCTCAATTCAATCTTTCACCTGTCACCAGCTGCAGGATAAGCCCTCTAAGCTGCCAGCTTCAAATACATATAGCAGAGCAATTTGAGCAACAAATCTCTGGATCCATGTGAGGTACAGAGCTGGTTCTAGCTTTGTTAGAAAGAGGTTGTCATGTTCTATATGATGTCTGATCTGATTTTCATTTTTAACATTAATCATGGGATAACCCCTTTAAGGGAGCACAGGGGCCATTCTGGCTATTACAGTATTATTATTGTTATATGTTGTGGCTGTTTCACTCTTTGGGGGCGAGAGCTATCACTGTGACGGGTGGGGAAGGGGGGTTGGCCATTGTGGTTGTCACTGTTATGGAGGCACTGCTTTCCCAGAATTAGACATAACTAAAGAAACAGCTGATTGACATTTCTAACAACTTGACAGCAGGGGGTGTCTACTTGGTCTTTTTCTTTTCTCCTGTTGGTTTTCAGTACTGGAGATATGTGACATTCAATAGTTGTCCTGTGGACAGTGAGTTTTCTGCACCTCCTGAAGAACAATACAGTCACACTTATTGATAACGGAGAGCAATAGCTTATATGTACTTGCCCTAGTCAGCCTCAGTGGCTGATAACAGGGAATATCCGAATGTATTCAACTGCATAACATGTATGGGCTTAGTGTCCCTTTAAGCTAAACCCACTGCAGGGAGAGGGCTTTTTTGGGTCGCCTCCATAAAGCTGACAGGTTGTTCAAGGTGAACAAAATGGCGCTTGGCACAGAAAAGCTTTCTGGAAACGATGACACTCTGCTTTTTTTTTTTTTCTGCAGTAAACTCTATTTCAGTTTTTTGCTTGCTGTCTATTTTGGTTGCCCACCGGCACTGGGGAAGTTACGTTATCCCGGCGCCTTCTTCTTTCAATGACTCCCATCAAAGGCGTTTGCCGCATTGCGCGCTGATAATTATTTTGCCGTCTGCAATTTGCAAAGAGCTGACACATTAATCCCAAATAAGGGCACAGGTGAGCCGCATCGCCAGTTCCGGCCTTGAAAGGGTTACCGCCGCTTCTTTTGTGCGTCTCCGACAAATCCCCATCCAGCAGATACCTGGGAGGAAATCTGGACTGTCAATTGCTTTTTCGGAAACAATTCAGCAGTTTCTGTCTAGACAGAGCTGAGATATGGAGCACAATGCGCCCCCTCCTCTCGCCATCTCCCTCTGCGTGCCTGTCTCACCGTGCCTCGTGTCTGCTAATTACCCTGAAATTGTGCACTGAGAACCCCTAAGAGTTTCTTTGCTTGCAAATCTAGGTCATTTGACTGACATGTGTTTTTCTTTGGCACGGTGCAGGCGGGGGAGGGTAAGGGGGCTACAAACTGCAGGCTCTGATTGTGTGAGTTGGGGAATATGTCTGCCGGCTCCATTACATAACCGACCCTTGTAATCCCTCTGAAAAGGACATGTCTTGTAAGGAGGAGGCAGGGAGGGGGGGGGGGGGGTGGATGTGCTGAGCTGTTGTGGGGGTCTTGTGGGATGTTTGATGGCTGACTCATGATCTGTGTCAGATTTAAAAAAAAAATGCCTCCATTTAAGAGATGCAGATGCATTTAATTACATTTTAAAATATTTTTGTTCTTTATTAAATTCATTATTTTTTTAATCTAAATTGCCTTAATTTTTATTATTTTAATATTTTTACTTTGTTTTCTTTTAAATCCTTTTCTTGTTTTAATTCCTGAATCTTTAGAGACCCTGTAGTTTTGACTGCGACACTCCCCCCCCCCCCTCTGTAAGTGATGGCGTCTGGGAGGTGACAAGACTTAGCAGGATCCTCCCAGCACAGAGGATTTAAGGAGAACAGAGCGCTGATCTGGTAGAAAGTGACAGACTGAGAGTTGCACAGTAGAAGGTATAGGCTCCTCACAGCAGCACCAAGTATTACAGAGAGGGATCTGTGGATCTTATGGAAGGTGACAGAATGACAGTATGGGGAGCATGGTACCTGCAGCTCTACAAAATATTTCAGGAGAGGAGTTTGCCGATCATGCACTATTGTGGGCAATGGCAGCGCAGATGAGGTCACAGAGCACAGAGTGGAAGGGTGCCCGTGCCCCCCCCCCCCCCCCCCCAAAAAAAAGCTGCATTGGTCTTCTTCATACATGCATATCCAGTTGTCAGATGACCTCTGGTGGCTGATCGCAGTACTGCAGTCGTCTTCAAAATCCCCTCCTGTCAGGCGGTGTTCACATTTCCATTAGGGGCGCAATACATTATACCGGCATTTATACATTGTAACAGCTGTTTAGCCTTCAAAGGATTGTCTATATTGGATACAATTGTAACAAACCCTCAATCCTGAGAAGAATTAGGTCTGTACAGGTTTTCAGCCTCTGGATGTAAACAATGGATGCTCCTATTTAGTGACAGCAATCCTAGAACTTGCCTTATAATTACCCTAAGAGCAGGTTTAGAGGTATGTTTCTGCCATAACAATTTGTAAACTACGTTCTGCGGTAGATGGTGATTGGCTTGTAAAAGCGTGGCCAGACATGGCAGTGCAGTGCTTGATGCAAATCCACTCTCAGGTACACAGGCTGAGCAACAGAACTATGTTTGCTTATTTAAAGGGGTTGTGCCACCATTACATGTTATTTTATTATAATTCAGCACCAAAAACTACTTTGTTTTGTAATTTACTTTCTGTTACAGAAATGCTCCAGCTGTGAGATAATCTATTTTCTTCTTTATAATGGTGCCCCTAGTGTTCAATCTGTATAGTTATGTGCATGTCCACTAATTTAGGTGGTCGCACATGCTCAGTTCTATCCTTACACTGCCACCAGCCACATCTACTGCTAGAAGCTGTGACAGTTACAGGGAGAGAACTGCAGCAGAAAGAGACATGCTCCTGAGCTGTGATAGGGAGAGAGCTGCAGCCCCCCTTGAAAAACAACGCACCCCCTGAGATGCTAGTTTGAAATAAATCTAACAGAGTAACTGGAGCAATAAAAGCAGTCATCTCTGGGTCCATGTGTAGTGCCCTGGAGCAAGTATACTTTGGACTATGGACATTTTGCTTTTATTCCTAGTATGCAAAGCCACCTACTCCCTGCATTATTGCACTTTTATAGGTTTAACTTGCACTGTGATATATGCTGTTGTGTGCACTTATACTGTTTCATATTGTTGAACTGCATTTATATGTTTATTGTAATACATTCTGTCCAATTGCACTGTTATTATACTGTAGCTCCGCTGGACAGCCAGCTAATACTGAGAGACTGACTTTCTACCTATCAAAGTTTAAGAGGGAAAAAACAAACACACTGACATTTTGACTCTCTGGTTTAGCTCTGTTGTTTATGTCAGAAAATTTGTTTATCTCTGGATGAGCTGCTTAGTCATTCCCATAGACTTGCATTGAAACTCTATACAGGTCTATGATAGGCAGAAATTGTAACAAAGTTCTAGTTAAGCTAGCAACTATATATAAAGAGAGCAGTCAGAGACCCTGACTAACTGGACTTGTTTCTCCTTTGGGTGTACCATGAGTTACCATACCTTCTGCAGAGCAGCAACACATGGTGATACCTTGACAGTGTCCAGGGAACCGAGTCTACCATTGTGGCCACCCCAAAATCGGTGACTGCATAAGTTAGGTACAGGGCTGTTAGAAAGAGAATATCCTATGTACTATATGATGTAATTTCTTACACCAATCATAGCATAACCAAACTTTAAACTAAAAACACTCCATAGAATGGCACACACTTCAGCATTGAAAACATGCCAAGATGGCCACACAGGGTAAGCAGTAACAAAGACTATTCCTCTCCAGTCACAGGGACATGCATGGGCCGGATTTATCATAGACTGGTGTTTTATGCCGATCTATGATAATCACGTGCATTGCTGGAGGCTGCACCTAATTTATTATGAGGTGTACGCCTCTTTATAAATTAGGCACAGCCTTCAGCAGCCCGTGCGTCTGAACTGAAATTTACACACAAAAACGCATGGTACAGGTACTAAAAGCACACAAAAAATATATACAAAATCACAGTAGTTTATTAAGAATGCAAAGAAAAAACAAGCAAACAATATAAACAAAAACCTCACCACGACCCCCTTTTTCACGACATTAAATTTTTCACGACAGAAAACTGCCAAAAAATATTGATAACTCAAGCCCCTGATGTTTTTTTATGTCCAGTTTTTTCTGTGGCAGTAAATTCTTTCTATTTTTTTTTCTGAATTAATTCAAGCCTTGTCATCACCTTGATGGTACAGTGGCAACTTCAGGTAGATGCCAGACCTCTATCAGACTGCCTCAGTCTCTTGGCTTAATTTTGACAGACATAATTTTCTCACAGTGCCCCACACTAACATAACCAAGGCTTAGGCCTCTTTCACCCGAGCGTGACAGATTGGGTCCGGATGTGTTCAGGGTGCGTTCAGTCAGTTTTCTTTGCGTTAAGGCCTCTTTCACACTTGCGTTGTCCGGATCCGGCGTGTACTCCACTTGCCGGAATTACACGCCGGATCCGGAAAAACGCAAGTGTACTGAAAGCATTTGAAGACGGATCCGTCTTCAAAATGCTTTCAGTGTTACTATGGCACCCAGGACGCTATTAAAGTCCTGGTTGCCATAGTAGGAGCGGGGAGCGGGGGAGCGGTATACTTACAGTCCGTGCGGCTGCCGGGGCACTCCAGAGTGACGTCAGAGCGCCCCATGCGCATGGATGACGTGCCATGCGATCACGTCATCCATGCGCTTGTGGCGCCCTGACGTCACTCTGAAGCGCCCCGGGAGCCGCACGGATGGTAAGTATACTGCTCCCCCGCTCCCCTCTACACTTTACCATGGCTGCCAGGACTTTAGCGTCCCGGCAGCCATGGTAACCACTCTAAAAAAGCTAAACGTCGGATCCGGCAATGCGCCGAAACGACGTTTAGCTTAAGGCCGGATCCGGATCAATGCCTTTCAATGGGCATTAATTCCGGATCCGGCCTTGCGGCAAGTCTTCAGGATTTTTGGCCGGAGCAGAAAGCGCAGCATGCTGCGGTATTTTCTCCGGCCAAAAAACGTTCCGTTCCGGAACTGAAGACATCCTGATGCATCCTGAACGGATTTCACTCCATTCAGAATGCATTAGGATAATCCTGATCAGGATTCTTCCGGCATAGAGCCCCGACGACGGAACTCTATGCCGAAAGAGAAGAACGCAGGTGTGAAAGAGCCCTAAGTTGTTCAGTTTTTTTCACGCGGGTGCAGTGCGTTTTGATGCATTTTTCACGTTCGTGATAAAAAACTGAAGGTTTACAAAAAACATCTCTTAGCAACCATCAGTGAAAAACGCATTGCATCCGCACTTGCTTCCAGATGCAATGCGTTTTTCACTGAAGCCCCATTCACTTCTATGGCGCCAAGGCTGCGTGAAAACGCAGAACATAGAACATGCTGCGTTTTTCACGCAACACAGAACTGATGTGTGAAAAAAAAGCGCTCATGTACACAGACCCATTGAAATGAATGGGTCAGGATTCACGTCACGCATCGCACCAGCGCAGAAAACTCGCTCGTGTGAAAGGGGCCTTAGTCGTACTCAGGTCTTAGTATCACCTACATGTGCCTATAAATCTAATTAGACCCTTTCTCATAAACAACCAACGAAGCCCAAAAAAACTGGTCTAGAGTAAAATCTATAACAGTTTTATTGATACATGATTCAAATAAAAATACAATACAGGGGTCTCTCAAGTTATAATATTAATTGGTTCCAGGACGACCATTGTATGTTGAAATCATTGTAACTTGAGTAATTGGTTCCCAAGCCTCAAAACTTCATCCAAGATAAGAAGAAAATAAAAAATAAACAGATAACTAAGACAGATAAAACAAGTCCTTACATATGACAGTCGGGAATAGCTGCTAACTAGCAACAAGTACAGCTATATTACCAGAGAAGCGCCCTGGATTGGTTGGATCTGAGTCTGAGACATTGTATGTTGAGTCTAGTTTCAACCTCCGATGGGTCAGAAAAGATTATTGTATCTTGAAAATATTGTATCCTGAGACTAGGGATGAGCAAATCGACTTCGGATGAAACATCCAAAGTCGATTCGCATAAAACTTCGTTCTAATACTGTAAAAGCAGAAGCTCCGTACAGTATTAGAATGTATTGGCTCCTATGATCTAAAGTTATTGCTTCACTAAGTCTCGCAATAACTTCATAAATTAATTTGTACTGTAAAAAAACATTGGAACCGAACCCGAGTTCGGGAAATGTTTTTTTACAGTACAAATTAATTTGTGAAGTTATTGCGCGAAGTCTCACACAATAACTTCAGTTCTATCCAGTTTAATCACCACATGAGGAGTAGTAATACACTACAGTCATAGTTATATATCACCACATGAGTAATAATACTTTATCCTGTTATGTATCACCACATGAGTAATAATACTTTATCCTGTTATGTATCACCACATGAGGAGTAATACTACTCTATCCAGTTATGTATCACCACATGAGTAGTAATAATACTCTATCCAGTTATAAATCAACGCATGAGGAGTAATAATACTCTATCCAGTTATACATGCCCAGATGAGTAGTAAGAATACTTTATTCAGTTATATATCACCACACAACAAGTAATAATACTCCATCTAGTTATATATCACCACATGAAGAGTAATAATACTCTTTCCAGTTATATATCACCACGTGAGGAGTAATAATACTCCATCCAGTTGTATATCACCACTTGAAAAGTAATAATACTCCATCCAGTTATATATCACTACATGAGAAGTAATAATACTCCATCTAGTTGTATATCACCACATGAGGAGTAATAATACTCCATCCAGTTGTATATCACCACATGAGGAGTAATAATACTCCATCCAGTTGTATATCACCACATGTGGAGCAAAAGGCTGGGGTGAAGTATAATATACCTAGAGCTAAAGTGAAGCAATAAATGACATACGTTTAACATAAAGGCTAATGTCACCTAAATGTGAAGATAGGTGGTTATGAATAGTGAAGTGAATACAGTAAACACATACCCTGAGATATAATGTAGGCAGAATACGGCGCAACCAGTCTGCTACATGGCTTAGGTCTGCTACATGGACTCTTCAAAAGCTTTAGCCCACGCAGTGAACCTCAAGTGGTGGGAACATTGCTCATTTACAACATAAGAGAGCATCCATTGCAACTGTGCCCCACACGCTTACCCCTACTGTGGCCGACATGAACACCTCCCATATGCTTGGTTGACAGGACTGGTCTTTTCCCTGCTTGTGGGAGACACCTAAATAGAACCGAGGGTGGAGTTCTCAACCTCTTGGTTCATGAAACAGAAAGGCTCTTTATTCCACAATAACAGGAACACAACAAGACACAGCTTGTACGGCAGAATGTCGGCTTTTCCCAATTATTGGTACTGGCTCCAATCGCTGTTGGAAGACTCAATCGATTTGGTTGTACCCTTGCCCGACTGCTTGAGATGTATCTCAACCCTCTGCAAAACACGAACCCTCCTGCTGGAAAGAAACATTCCCATTTATCAGTCCTGCCAGCAACTCCACCTTAGTCAAATATCTCAAGGATGAACCACAATTCCATATATAACAGCGCTACTAAGCATTTTTCTTCGTAGATATACAATTTACAACATATTAAAATGACCGATTTACCTTCAATTACGTCACCAGTGACCTCTGTAATCTTCACATTGGAGAGAAGGTGGTTTATACAACTAGTTAGAACATTGTGAATGGGCTGAATTTATCCAGTCAAGGCCAATGAGATACAGAATCTGCAGCGGATCGAATATTTACAAGGTTTTTATAAAACTTGGACGTGTTGCGTTTGATATGCTAGGACTCGGAACGGTGAGATATGAATTATGAAGAAGGGCTGGGGCCTGTATCTTCACCAGGGCAACTGGGAAAATATATTTTGGATATTTTAATATCTGTTCCCTAGATGGTCAGGGGGCCAGGCTGCATGTGCAATGAAGCCCAGCCCAGAGGGGTCAGAGGTGTAAAAATGTAATTCCTGGGATATTTGGTGGGAGATCCAATCGAATTGGTTTGTGCACCATTACTTTGCCCAAATCGCTTCTCAGCCTTCTGGCTAAGATCAAGTGTAGTCTGCTGCTATTGGGTGTAGGGCTATTCCCCAGGGAACAAGAGTGTTTTGGTCTTCGACCTCCTCTTGGCCTGTGGCTAATAGTCTTGGTGTACGACGTTAGACAGTGCTTACTTGGATCTCGACAGTCGAAGACGACTATTGGAAGATTTTCTCAGACTGCGTTCAAGGAGAAGACTTTGTGAAGACTCGGCGAGGAACCCTGACGATGAGGACTGAAGACTTCGGCCTCGGGGGACCCAGACGAAGAAAAGAAGCTCGGCGAAGACCTTCCCCAGAAGAAGCTCCTCCCAGCAAGAAGGAATCTACATAGCCCCACCCCCTGTGGCAAAAGGGACGCTTTACGAAGCGCCTTCAGGGAGAGGAAGGCGAGAAAGAAGAAGCCATGGCCTCAACCTCCAAGCCTACCAAGACCAAGAAGAATGCTTCAGAACAGAAAAGGGCAGCAGAAGAGACCCACGAGGATGCTTCAGCCTCCACATCACGGGCTTCTGACCCGGCGGCAACCACCCCTCTGAAGCAACAGAGCGGCAAGAACCACAGCCCCGGCTCCCCACCCCTGGAGCCGTGGATGAGGCAGACAATCGTGCTGAAGCTAAAAGAGGTGGATGGGAAAGTGCCGAACATGAGCCAAGACGTGTTTGATTAAGAAGATGGTCCTGGAACACGGATTCTCCAAGCCCGAGTTGGTGAGTATCCATTCATCACCGGGATGTTCTACATCACCTTTGCCTCTGTGGCCATATGTAAACGGTACTGGGAGATGGTCAAAGTGGCGAGCCCGGACTCACCTTTTAAGCGCTTCGTGGACAGCTGCCTAGTCCAGAAGGAAGAGAGGAGAGTGACCGTCTCAATGTGGAACCCACACATCCCAGGCAAGGATATCGTCACCTTCCTGAAGCGATTCTGCACCATGGTGAGGGACCCCACCCACATCTTGGATAGAAATGGCTTCTGGACAGGCAAGTGGTCAGTCATCGTCCGCCTGAACAGGGACGCAACAGACCCGCATGGCGTGCAACACCTGCCCCCGACTCTGAACAACTCTTAAAGGGAATCTGTCACCTATTTTGAGCCTATAATACTGTTAACATAGCAACGTGCAATAAAGTACCTTCATTCCTGCATGTGACCTCTTTCTTTTATTCAACTTTTCATTCAGATGAAAAAGCAATTTTTCTGATATGCAAATTAAGTCTCAAGGTGCCCAGAGGGGCGTTATTACTCTGCTCTAGTGCCCAGTAACGCCCCCCTGCAGTGCCCAGCCCGCCTTTCTTCCAAGCCCAGCACATCCCCTAAGAAATAAATGTACTCCCACATCGGAGCCGAACAGCGCCGCCCCCTCCACTACGTCATTTAATTTATTCACTGCACCGTCCTTGCTTCCTCCTCTCTTGGCCTCTGAAATCCCGCGCAGGCGCAGTATCGCTAAGTGCCTGTACGATACTCCTGCTCCAGAGGGCAACAGCGCTCTGATTACGTCACTGGGCTCGGCGCATGCCCAGTGACACAACTGAGGCTGTTGCCCTCAGGAGCAGGAGTATCGTATAGGCGCAGGCACTTAGCGATACTGCGCCTGCGCGGGATTTCGGAGGCCAAGAGAGAAGGAAGCAAGGACGGTGCAGTGAATAAATTAAATGACGTAGTGGGGGGGGGGCAGCGCTCTTCGGCTCTGATGTGGGAGTACATTTATTTCTTAGGAGGCGTGCTGGGCTTGGAAGAAAGGCGGGCTGGGCACTGCAGGGGGGCTTTACTGGGCACTAGAGCAGATGTCCAGCTGTTGCAGAGGTCACCCACAGACAGCGGGCAATAGGAAGAGAAGCCGCCGGACGACTGGAGTGGTAACTAAGTTGTATCGTTTCCTCTAACCTATTTCTCTCTCTTACATGATGGCAGATTTTAAACTTTTTTCCATTAATGTTAGGAGCATTAGGGTTGGGACCAGGTGTCAGATGAGACTAACCTTTCTTGTTTCAGAATGTTCAGAATATCATGTGAACTGGGTATCTTATAACTTTTACTATGTATTTCTTAAAATAAGTTTTGAGTGAACCACAATGTGAGACAAGACACAAATAAGTAAAAACGCCACCTGCTTGTTCCATAAGATAAATGGAAAAAAAGGGTGGATCTTAGCAAATTCAGTAGGGAGATCCACACCTGATGGCGTGATGGTCCTTTCTTGGGTGACAGAAGGACAATTGTGACCGGCACTAAGATGGTAAACGGCAGTGATGGAATCTCCTGTTTGCGCTGAAATAAAGGCCCTACCTAAATGGAGGGTAAGGGGCTATACAGTACACCTGCCTACCAGACACAAAGCACCCGCCCCGATAGGGACGACCCCATACGGAACCTGTCCCTGTATTGGGGCCTTTTCCCTATTATACCCTATTTTATGCAGCCCTACATGCCATGTTTCATCCCGGGTTACCAGAACTCATCAGGGGATTTCAATGAACTTGAGGGGATACTAAAGAAGAAAAAAAAGAAGGAAACAAAGAGTACACAAAACATTGGTCACTATCAGTCCTATATGACAAACTATATATGGGACTAACTATTAGATCATAAGTGTCAAGATCTACTTACAGGGCCATCTTTACCAAGGGGCAAAAGGGGCAGCTGCCCCGGGCCCAGTTGCTCCTGGGGGGCCCAAGGCAGCTGCCTCTTGAGCCCTGCTAGCTACTGCCCCGGGTGTCAAGCTGTCTGTGTACTTTAACATTGTGATCTAGGACCTTAATGAAATCATCACCATGTGACCAGTAACCTAGCAATTACTGATCACATGGCTATGAGGTCATCACAGGTCCTATCAGGAGTGTTGCAGATGTTAACTGTGGAGCTTTTTTGTGTGAAGATTACATCAGAAAAAGGTGACAGGGGCTGTTATGTTAATATACTGTAAACTACTGTATAGTGGGGTGCTGTATATTGTGTGGGGGCCTGTATACTGTGGGGGGCTGTATATTGTGTGGGGCTGTATACTGTGTGGTGGGCTGTATACTGTGTGGGGGCCTGTATACTGTGTGGGGGCCTGTATGCTGTGTGGTGGGCTGTATACTGTGTGGTGGGCTGTATACTGTGTGGGGGGTGTATACTGTGTGGGGGGGCTGTATACTGTGGGGGGTCTGTATACTGTGTGGGGGTCTGTATACTGTGTGGCGGCCTGTATACTGTGTGGTGGGCTGTATACTGTGTGGGGGCCTGTATACTGTGGGGGGGGGGGGGCTTATACTGTGTGGTGGGCTGTATACTGTGTGGTGGGGCTGTATACTGTGTGGGGGCCTGTATACTGTGTGGTGGGGCTGTATACTGTGTGGTGGGGCTGTATACTGTGCGGTGGGCTGTATACTGTGTGGGGGCCTGTATACTGTGTGGGGGGGGCTGTATACTGTGTGGGGGCCTGTATACTGTGTGGGGGCCTGTATACTGTGTGGGGCCTGTATAGTGTGGGGGGCCTGTTTAGTATGGGGGGCCTGTATAGTGTGGGGGGGCTGTATATTGTGGAGTGCTATACTGCTGTACTGTATACTGTGGGCGTCTGTATACTGTGGGTGCGGTATAGTGTGGAGTGCTATACTGCTGTACTGTATAGTGTGGGGGGCTGTATCGTGTATAGTTTGGGGTGCTGTATACAGTGAGGTGTTGTATACTGTGAGGTGTTGTATACTGTGGGGTACTGTATACTGTGGGCTGCTATATTGCTCTACTATATACTGTGGGGTACTGTATAGTGTGGGGTGCTAAACTGCATACTGTGTGGTGCTGTATACTATAGGGTGCTATACTGCATACTGTGGGGTGCTGGGGTGCACTGTAACACTAGGGTGAGACAAGCCCTGGTCTCCTTCCTGCAGAGCGGTGCCCACTTCCAGCCTGAGCCCAGCTGCCAAGAGCACTGATCCTGAGCCGCTGGAGTCTTCAGAACTGGAAGTATTCACAGTTATTCACTGTACTCTACCAGATGTGTGGATTTTTTGTGTGAGTGTTGTGGTGGAGGGCGTGATTGCCTGCTAAGGTGTGGGAAAGCGGGATCCAGCGGGCCCAAGTAAATTTTTGCCCAGGGTCCAATCAATATTAAAGACAGCCCTGTCTACTTACTATAATCGACTAAGGCAGGTTCTCCGTCGTATTCGCTGTATGGACTTTTAATAACAAACGTCCAAATTCAGGTGTAGGGAAGTGTCCCCTGTCCACCTGTGTCTCACCGCCAATTGTGGTAGTTTGGGAGAGCACTAAATTAAGCTAAATCCCTCTTTAAAAACACTTGGTGTCCGGCTAATCTAACCCCTAATTGACTGCCTTACTTGGCTTTGCACAATGCGGAACTCGTGGTTCGCATTTGGAACGCACGCCGTCCACGTGTGCTCCACTGCACCTGGAAGCAAGCGTCACGTGATCGCGGGTTGTCGGAAGTGGGGTGTGAACCAGTGTGTGAGCGTCGCCCGTAACTTAGCAACCAAGCGACGCACACACACATCACCCACAAATGGCGTCAATGATGTTTGACAGCTGGTAAGAGCTAGCAGAGTCGCTATTTCTTTTATTGCAATGGATTTAAAGGGTGGAATCGCTGAGTACATTTAAAGATACCGGTATTACATATTACAGAAGGAGAAGGTAACTTAATGTCCTAAAATGGAGGAGAAAAGGTACATACAGTGGATTACAATGAGGCAGATGCACTTGATCTTAAATGAAGCTACTGAAGTTTAACTGCTCACTGAGACCTAGGGGATGGGTGGTCTTCAAATAGAAGATCCATTTAGCCTCGCACTGGAGGATTCTCTTCTCGAAGTCGCCACATCTTACCCCTGGTTTGATTTTTTCTATCCCCATAAATGAGAGGCAATCTGTCCTGACAGCGGAATCCCTGGCATTTTTCACGTCACCGATATGTTCGCCAATCCTCCTTCTTAATTCCGTTGTTGTCTTACCTATATATTCTTTACCACAGTCGCAGGTGATTTTGTATATCATTCCTGTGGATTTACAATTAAAAGGGAGAACTCAAGCAATTTAAGGACCAGTTGGTTATGGGCAATAAATTGACATCCCCGAGTAGATAGGAAGTGTGCCACTGCGTGTAGGCCCCAATCATGTGGGATGGATGAGTATAAGGCCTCCAAGGGATGTGTTATCCCTTCTCTCACATGTAAGGGATACTGGTGACCTTCTTAAACAACTTGAAGGGATCCAACTGGAATTAGGGTGCATACTAGGAAGTGTGGACGTGGAGGCCTTATAGTCATCCATCCCACATGATTGGGGCCTACACGCAGTGGCACACTTCCTATCTACTCGGGGGTGTCAATTTATTGCCCATAACCAACTGGTCCTTAAATTGCTTGAGTTCTCCCTGAAGAGGAACAATTTTTTATTTAATGGCCGTTTCTACCACCAGCTCAGGGGCACGGCGATGGGGAGTCCCTGTGCCCCGTCATATGCAAACCTGTTCCTGAGCTGGTGGGAGAACACCCTGGTATTTAAGAATGAACTTACATCGGAATTACAGCGGGTCCAAATGTGGGCACGCTTTATCGATGACATATTTGTCATCTGGAAGGGATGTCCAAAGTCGTTCTCAGCATGGGCCAATAGTCTGAACAACAATGACATTGGTCTGCGCTTTACATCAGAATGTCATCCAACTCAACTTCCTTTCCTTGACATCTGTGTCATCAAAAATCCCAATGGTACACTTGATACTTCGATTTTTTGAAAGCCAACCTCCACTAATTCCCTATTGAGGCTGGAGAGTAGCCATCCCTTCCCCCTAAAAAAAGGGATCCCCCGAGGCCAATACTTACAGCTGAAGAGAAATTGCTCTAGACGTTCTGATTTCTTGAGACAGGCTGATGACTCGAAAACCAGATTCATGGATTGTGGCTATCCCGTGTGTACTTTAACACCAGCTTATCAGGCAGCCCTTAACTGTGAACGTACTTCCCTACTTACTCCTAAAAAGAGACAACTTGTGGGGAGTAATTGCGAAGGCAACACACGGGAAATACACCTCATTAGCACCTTTAATGGGTGTTCCACTGCAGTTAGGGAGTGTAAGGGGGGAATATTAATCAGTAATATTATGCGAATATTGGTAATTAATATTCCTAAATAGGAGGGGCCGTCTAGTGAAGACTCCGCCTATTTATACCTTTATATAACAACAATATTT
Source organism: Bufo gargarizans (assembly GCF_014858855.1). Classification (NCBI taxonomy): domain Eukaryota; kingdom Metazoa; phylum Chordata; class Amphibia; order Anura; family Bufonidae; genus Bufo; species Bufo gargarizans. Next base: position 320,629,880 of record NC_058085.1, on the reverse strand, counting down.
TTCGCTATACTTTACACTAATCTAGGGCTGCAACGATTAATCGATGTAATCGATTATATTCGATAACTGGATTCGTTGTCGACGAATCCAGTTATCGAATAATCGCCGATTCGTTGCTATGCGGGCGGGCGGGCGGTCGCTGCATCTTTATTTTACCTTTTTACAATGACGCTCCCGCTCCTGTAACAGCCAGGCAGAGCGGACGGCGGCGTAACGTCACTCACTCACGTGACACGCCTGCTCCGCCTCCTTCATTCATGAAGTGGGCGGAGCAGGCGCGTCACGTGAGTGAGTGACGTTACGCCGCCGTCCGCTCTGCCTGGCTGTTACAGGAGCGGGAGCGTCATTGTAAAAAGGTAAAATAAAGATGCAAGCATCGGGGCCGGGGCTGTTAGGGGGAAGGGGGAGGGGGGATCTGTCTATGGCACTGCTATGGGAAGGGGGGGTCTGTGTATAGCACTGCTATGGGGAGGGGGGAGGATCTGTCTATGGCACTGCTATGGGGAGGGGGGAGGATCTGTCTATGGCACTGCTATGGGGAGGGGGGTCTGTGCACTGTTATGAGGAAAGGGATCTGTGCACTGTTATGCCCATAACAGTGCACATATCCCCCTCTCCATAACTACGCCGTCCACAGACCCCCCTCTCCATAACTACGCCGTCCACAGACCCCCCTCTCCATAACTACGCCGTCCACAGACCCCCCTCTCCATAACTACGCCGTCCACAGATCCCCCATAAGTGTCGTCCACAGATCCCCCATAAGTGTCGTCCACAGATCCCCCATAATAGTGTCGTCCACAGATCCCCCATAATAGTGTCGTCCACAGATCCCCCATAATAGTGTCGTCCACAGATCCCCCATAATAGTGTCGTCCACAGATCCCCCATAATAGTGTCGTCCACAGATCCCCCATAATAGTGTCGTCCACAGATCCCCCATAATAGTGTCGTCCACAGATCCCCCATAATAGTGTCGTCCACAGATCCCCCATAATAGTGTCGTCCACAGATCCCCCATAATAGTGTCGTCCACAGATCCCCCATAATAGTGTCGTCCACAGATCCCCCATAATAGTGTCGTCCACAGATCCCCCATAATAGTGTCGTCCACAGATCCCCCATAATAGTGTCATCCACAGATCCCCCATAATAGTGTCGTCCACAATTTGTTTTAATATGGCCTTTGAACATAATTTTTCAAGTAAGATCATATAAACCTCTGTTTTGTAATTTTGTCGTTTTTTCCGATTAATCGATTAATCGTAGTAATTAATCGGCAACTAATCGATTATTCAAATAATCGTTAGCTGCAGCCCTACACTAATCACTATACTAGCTGCATGCGCCTTACTTACTACAGCTAACAAATACACACTGCACAAAGGGTACAAATGTTACGGTATTTATTACAACAATACACTACGCACACAATACTGACTACACAACACTAAATATACAGTACTCAACTACACTACACGTTCCCAATTCCACCCATAAACTAACTAGACAATTCACACATCCAAGTAACATTAACAACCCACCCACCTGACTAATATTCTATCCCTAGGGGGCACGACGAGGGTTAACGGTGGTCGTGCTGGGGTAAAGCAGACCACAAACCAATGCAGGGGTGATAACCAAGGGAATGGGGGTATGGCAGGGGTTAATCAGGGGAATCAGATCTAACCAAGGGAATGAGGGTATGGCAGGGGTTAATCAGGGGAACCAAGGGAATGAGGGTATGGCAGGGGTTACCAGGGGATGAGGGTATGGCAGGGGTTAATCAGGGGAACCAAGGGAATGAGGGTATGGCAGGGGTTAATACCAGGGGAATGAGGGTATGGCAGGGGTTAATATAATGGGGGTATGGCAGGGGTTAATCGTTGGTGGGATAGTGGGGGGTTAATGGGGTTTCGTTGGTGGGATAGTGGGGGGTTAATAGCGATACTTAGGGTCTGCTCGTTGTCCAGGGGGGCTCGTCAGTCCAGGGGATGATGTCCTGCCCGGTGGTCTCTCCGACTGCTGAGCGGAGCGCCGCCCGCCTATTTAAACTTGGCGGCGCCCGCTCGCAGTCCCCCTTTTGCCGCCGTGCGCATGCGCATGGCCGGCCTGAACACGTGGGCCGGCGCGGTGATGTGACGTCACCGCACCGGCCCGAGGATCTCGGAGCGCGCTTCCAGGGGGGGGATCCTTTGATCCTCCCGCCTGTGAAGCGGACGCCTACCTCCGGCGCTGTAATTACAGCGCCGGAGGTCAGCCACTCACAGGGGCATGGGAACTCTTTGTTCCCATGTCTCTGTTAGGCGTACCATCTCCGGCGCGATCGGAGATGGTGACAAAGGGCAGAGGATCTCATTGATCCTCTGTCCTTTGTAGAGGCCGACGCTGGACATGATTGTCCAACTGTCGGTCTCCTCCACCCCTCCAGCAGGCAGCATGATTCCGGCATATATGCCCATAGATGCTTGGGGCACATCTATAAGCATATATGAACGGACAGTACATATGGGGCATATATTTATCAAAGGGGGCAATATCAAGGGGGTACATATCAAGGGGGCATATATATATCAAGGGGGCACATATATATCAATCCCCACAGGGGCATGAATGAGCCCCTGGGGAATATCAGAGGCAGATGGGCGCAGGTGCTGGGCACATCTGCGCACATCGCCCTCTGAGGGGATTATGCACCGCAAATACATATATATATGTATGCCCCAGTAGGCATGCATATCTACCACCCTTCCTCAACAGGGAGATAATTTCAAAACACTGGCATATACTTAGGATGGACCAGGATATCTCTAAAGTGATAAAGGAGCACCCTAGCATCACGTATAGGAGAGGAAGGAGTGTTCATGACAGGATAGTAAATAGTCATTTTACACCAGCAACCACCAATAAAACGTTGCTAGAAAGAGGAGTTCATGGCAACTACAGATGTGGTGGGTGTGTAGCGAGCAGGTACATGAAGTGTGCCAAAACTTTTAGGAGCAATAATACCCATAAGACGTATATAACCAGGGAAGTTCTTCAAAGTAGCCACCTTTTGCTTTGATTACTGCTTTGCACACTCTTGGCATTCTCTTGATGAACTTCAAGAGGTAGTCACCTGAAATGGTCTTCCAACAGTCTTGAAGGAGTTCCCAGAGAT